>NW_015386914.1:348332-378646 GCF_001527695.2 Protobothrops mucrosquamatus | reverse complement strand
TAAAAGAAGCCTGCTCCCAATATGTGAATCTTGAAAATGAGTATTTAATATTTTCTTTCTCTTATCTTTCCTTATCATTTCTGTCCAAAGTATATGAAGTGTTAATTGGAGGGAAAAGGGAACCATATGGGATTCAGAAGAGCTCTGTCTGAAATCAGGTATGGGGTTTTAAACTAAAATAGAGGGGGAGTGTGACCAGTCCTTAGAACCTAATCTCAAGCATAAATCCCAAGACAACCAATCAAACAAGGAGGTAGAGAGTGATGGGAAGAAAGAAAATGTCAGATACAAACTAAGAGATGCAGGACAGATACCCAGGGTCATCCATAAAGGACTCAGATACCTATAAACTAACACTCAAAGTTTGAGAATGAAACAGGATGAATTTGAAGTATTAGTACAAGGGCAAGTATGATATAATGACCATTACTGAAACTTGCTGGGATGAAACTCACAATAGGAATGTACTGATGGAAGAATACAAACTATTCAAAAGAAACTGGCCTAACCAAAGAAGAGGTGGAGTTGCATTATATGTAAAACATCATTACAACTAAGGATGAAAGCCTCCTGGAATGCACATGGGTTAACATCAAAGGAAAAAAGAATGACATTGCCACAGGTATATACAAAAGGCCACTGAACCAAGTAGAAGAAATAGATGCAACATAGGGAGAAAGAGAGAAGAGAAGAGGCTTTTGTTAGCGAAGCAGTGAGGAGAGCGAGTGAGCAGCCTTTGTGAGGAAAGTGTGAGTGTATGAGAGAGAGAGTGAGAGAGAAGCTTTTGTGAGCAAAGTGAATGAATGAGAGAGCAAGAGATAAGCTTTTGTGAGCAAAGTGAGTAAATGAGAGAGCGAGAGAGAAGCTTTTGTGAGCAAAGTGTGTGAATGAAAGTGAGTGAGATGCTTTTGCGAGCAAAGTGTGAGTAAATGAGAGTGAGAGAAGCTTTCGCAAGCAAAATGTGAGTGAATGAAAGTGAGCAAGTGGCTTTTGCGAGCAAAGTGAGTGAATGAGAGTGAGAGAGGCTTTGCGAGCAAAGTGAGTGAATGAGAGTGAGAGAGAGGCTTTTGTGAACAAAGTGTGAGTGAATGAGAGAGTGACAGAAGCTTTTGTGAGCAAAGTGTGAGGGGGGTTGCGAGTGAAGGGTGAGAGAAAAAGGGAAAAGTGAGGGGGAGAAGGGAAAATGAAAAGAAAAGGCATTGACTTCTGACTTCCACTGTTGTAGAAGGAAGCATGAACACTGAACTTCAACTTTTTACTTTTCCATAATATTATAAACTAGCCATTTCTATAACAACAAATGAATGTAACCAGTAAAGCCCAAAATTCCCCCCCTTTTTTTAGTCATCAAGTTTTTGACTCCTTGCTAAGCACTGGTGGTACTCAAATATTGTCATGTCCTAAAAGTGGTACAATCTGTGAAAAGGTTGAAAAGCCCTGTCTTAGACTTTAAAAGAGCTGATTTTAACAAACGCAGAGAGAGCTTGGGAAGGATTCCATGGATGAAATCTTAAAGGGGAAAACAACTCAAGAAGCTTGGGAAACTCTGAAACATACAATTATAAAAGCTCAGTGCTGCACAATACCACTGAGACACAAAAATAAGAAACCCAAGAAGAAACCAACATGGTTGCACAAAGAACTCTCTGATAAATTGAAAGACAAAAAGAATAAGTATAATAAGTGGAAAGAGGGAAACATAACTAAGGCAGAATACCAGCACATAGTCCAAATCTGCAAAGATGAAGTCAGGAAAGCTAAGGCTCAGAATGAGCGGGGCCCTGGGGAACTAGTAGAAGACTTGAAAAGAGTTGATGTGGTTCCGTTCTTCAAAACCAAAACAAACAAACAAAAAAAACACCCAGAATCAGGAAACTACAGACCAATCAGCCTGACATCAATACTTGGGAAGATCTTGTGAAGTATGTGGACAATACCATATTGTGAAGTGTGCGGACGATACAATCTTAGTGGGCCTTATTCAGGATGACAATGAGGATGCTTACAGATTACATCCCAGAGTTCTGAAGGAGCTGGCAGATGTTATCTTACAACCATTGCACCACATCTTTCAAAAATCCTGGAGCGCCGGGGAAGTACCTACGGATTGGAAAAGGGCTGATGTGGTTCCCATCTTCAAGAAAGGGGGAAAAACAGACCCAGGAAACTACAGACCAATCAGTTTAACATCAATACCTGGGATGATCCTAGAAAAGATAATCAAAAAACAAATCTGCGAACTACTAGAAGCAAACAAAGTTATAGCTAGTAGACTGCACAGGTTTGTTAAAAACAGATCATGCCAAACCAATCTTATTTCATTCTTTGATAAAGTGACTAAACTAGTAGATCAGCGAAATGCTGTGGACGTAGTATACTTAGATTTCAGTAAGGCATTTGATAAAGTACACCATAACCTACTCCTTGGTAATCTAGAAAAAGGTGGAATAGACAACATCACCATCAGATGGATCTGTAGCTGGCTGGCAAACTATACTCAACGAGTAGTCCTCAATGGCACTACATCCACATGGGGAGAAGTAAGCAATGGGGTACCACAAGGTTCCGTCTTAGGCCCAGTACTCTTCAACTTAGATGAGGGAATTGAAGGGGAATTCACCAAATTTGCAGATGACAACAAACTGGCAGAAGACACCAAACACCCCAGAAGAAAAACACAGGATCCAAAAAGATCTTGACAAACTTGAACAAAATGAGTTTCAATGTGGAGAAAAGCAAAGTTTTACATTTAGGCAGGAAAAATCAAAGGTACAAGTACAGATTGGGCAAGACTTGGCTTAAAAACAATAACTGTGAGAGGGGCCCTGGAGTCCTAGTGGACGATCACGTAACCATGAGCCAGCAGTGTGCAGCAGACAAAAAAGCTAATACAATCCTGGGTTGTATAAACAGAGGCATAGAATCAAGATCACGTGAAGTATTAGTACCACTTTATAAAACTCTAGTGGAACCACACCTGGAATACTGCAGCCAATTTTGGTCACAAAAAATATGTTGAGAGTTTGGGGGAAAAAATTCAGAGAAAAGCAAGTAAGATGATCAAAGTCCTGGACACTAAAACATACAAAGAACAGCTGCAGGACTTGGGTTTGGCTAGTCTAAAGAAAAGAAGAAATAGGGGAGACATGCTATCAGTATTCGAGTATTTGAGAGGCTGCCACAAAGAAGAGGGGGTCAAGTTATTCACCAAAGCACCAGAGGGCAGGAAAAGAAACAATGGTTGGAAACTGATCAAAGAGAGAAGCAACCTGGAATTAAGGAGAAAATTACTGACAATGAGAAGAATTAACCAGTGGAATAGCTTGCCCTCAGAAATCGTGGGCGCTCCATCACTGGAGATTTTTAAAAAGAGGCTAGACAGTCACTTGTTTGAGATGGTATAGGTTCTCCTGCTTCAGCAAGGGGCTGGACTAGAAGACCTCCAAGGTCCCTATTCTATTCTACCGCAAGGAGGTTGAGGGTCCACAAGATTGTCTGGGACACTACACATCCTTTTCATGACCTGTTTTCCTTGTTACCTTCTGGGAGGAGGCTTTGTGGTATCCGAAGCAAAACATCCAGATTCAGTCACAATTTTGTTCTATACAGTATTAACCTTGTGCACTCTAAACTTCCTTTTTTCCGCTATGTATTCAAGATGAATACATTGTGTGACGTCACATGACATCGCGGGTTTGACATGTCTGACCTAAAGGCAAGACAAGTAGCAATGTTTGGAAATTAACCATGGAGCGAATCAACCTAGAACTAAGGAAAAGATGAGGAGTAGAAGGGGAATTCTGACAATGAGAACAATTAATCAGTGGAATGACTTGCCTTCTGAAGTTTTGAGTACTCCATCAGTGGAGGCTTTTAAAAAAAGATTGGACAGCCATTTATTTGAAATGGTATAGGGCAGGGGTATCAAGCTCAATTTCATTGAGGGCCGCATCAGCATCGTGTTGCCATTGGGGGGCTGAGGGGGTGTGGCTGGCATGGGCGTGGCCTGCTGGGTGGGCGTGGCTGGCACAGGTGTGGCCTACTGGGTGGGCATGGCCAGCTCGATGTCACTCACTCAGGGTGGGGAAAGGTGGGTGGGACCGGGGCGAGCACCAGGGCATGGTCCACTGGAGGAGCCTCACTGAGCCTCAGGCTGTGCACGGGGCCCCTGGACAGTGGCATGGACTGCCCAGAGCCCTGGGCAGCGGAGGTCAAGTGCCCACTCTGGCCCTTGAGCTCCCACGGCAACAGGACCCCACAGCCCTGCCTATTCTAGCTGCACTTCCCCAAGGGGGTGCCCAGCTGCACTTACCTCCTCCTCAATGCTGCTGCTGCTGTGCTCACTCTCCTTGGCCAGGTTGCTCATGGTGGGTGCAGGAGGACAAAGTACGTGGGTCAGAGGGAGGCACACTCCCTTTCCATGCGGGGAAACCTGGCTTTGTAACCAAAGCATCCTCAGCAATAGGATGGGAGACCACCAGGAGATGGCAAAAGGGCAACAGGGCTGCTGATGGCCAAGTGCTAAGGCAGGTCTTCCCTCAGAACCTCCCTCCCTCCCTCTTATTCCAATCTCCTTCCTTCCTTCCTCCCTCCCTTCTCTCCTTTCTTTCTTTCTTTCTTTCTTTCTTTCTTTCTTTCTTTCTTTCTTCCTTTCCTTCCTTCCTTCTCTTTCTTTCCTTCCTTCCTCCCTCCCCTTCTTCCCTGCCTCCCCCCTTTTCATTCCCATCTCCTTCCTTCCTTCCCTTCCTTTCTTCCTGTTTCCCTCCCCTCCTTCCCTCCCTCCTTCTCTCTGTGCCCAGGAAGGAACGAGGGGAGGGGGAGAGGTTGGCAGTTGAAAGAGAGGTCTTTAGTCCAAGCTCCTGCTCAAGCAGGGGATGTATATAATTCCAGACAATGGAATATCCAATCGCTACTTAAAAGCCTCCAGTGATGGAGCATCCACAACTTCTGAAGGCAAGCCTTTTCACTGGCTAGTTGTTTTCACAAGTTCTTAATTCTAGGCTGGTTTTCTTCTTGATTAGTTTCCATCTATTATTTGCCTTCTGATGCTTTGGAAAATAGGTTGACCTCTTCTTCTCTGTGGCAGCCCATCAAATATTGGAACACTGCTATCATGTCACCACCCCTAGTCCTTTTCACTAAGCTAGACATACCCAATTACCACAAACATTTGTCATATGTTTTAGCCTCCAGCCCCCTAATCATCTATGTTTACCATCCATTTAGACCAGATGGTCCCCCTGGTTTGGTTTATAGAACAGTGGCCACAAGCAGAGCCTTCTCAGAGACAGCACCCCCATTATAGAACTTTCTCCCAAGGAAAATATGAACAGTGCAACCCTCACCTGTTTAGAGGCAACTCCAAACACACTGTTCAGCCAAGCTTATGTAAAATAACAACACATTTTATGGTCAAACAGCACTAAGTAAATTACTACTAATATTTTTATTTCTTAAAATACACAATTTTAATATTGTTTTAAGCAGTGCTAGTAATGCTTTACGATAGCTGTCTTTGAGAGTTTTCTTGTAAACCACCCTGGATTTCTCAGAAACTTTTAATTTCAAATTAGATGTTGATTTAATAAATTAGGCAGAAGAAACAAATGTTTAAATACATCTAAATCCCACAGACCTACTGCCGCCTAGGCGCATACTGCAGAGAAAATAAGGTACTGCATTTCTAGCCAGCATAACCACAGGATAATGGGAACTGTGGTTCATGACACCCAAAATATATTAGTTTGGGTAAGGCTGGATTAAATTATAAAAGAGCAGATGAAGGGAAGTATTTGGGGGGGGGAGTTGACTCGACCTTTTAATTTCAACTCACACCAATTCCTCTTAACTTCCCATTCAATCCAAAGAGTTCTATTATTGCCTGGATTTTAGGGAGGGGAGGAGGCAAGAATAGACCACAAAGCTAATCTGCAAGTTTGCTCTCTCGCCTGCCTGCACACCATCTTCCCGTGTATGTGTATGAGCACATGTGTGTATGTGTATGAGAGACAGAGAGAGAGATCCCCTTTTTATAAGTTTGCTTACTCTGCAACACTCCCCATTCTCCACACTTTCGCTTCCCTGCTGGCTCAATCTCTCTCTCTCTCTCTCTCTCTCTCACACACACACACACACACACACACACACACACACGTGCACGCACACAGAGGTCAATAAAAAAGAGAAGGAGGGGGGAGAAAGGTGGAAGCTCTCCTTTTTTGTAAAACCTCGGCTTCCTTCTCCTCTTCTCCTCCTGGCTCTCTCTCTCTCTCTCTCTCTCTCTCTCTCTCTCTCTCATAAACACACACACACACTTCCTGTTTTTTCCTCCTCGTCCTTTTCCTCCAGCTGCACCTGAACGGAATGGGAGGAAGTTTAAAAAAAAGAGAGAAGGTGTGGAAGAATGGGGGAAGCTCTCCTTTTTTGTAACACCTCGGCTTCCTCCTCCTCCTCTTCCACTCCTGTCTCTGTCTTTGTCTTTGTCTCTCCCTCTCTCCCTCTCTCTCTCTCTCTCTCACACACACACACACACACACACACACAGAAACCCTTCCTGCTTTCTCTTCCTTCTCACCCTTTCTGGCCTGGCAAAGCAGAGCCACAGGAGGAGAAGCCCAGCAAAGTGGGGCATAACCGGGCGTGACGGGGTTAAGCTGGGAGGGGTGGGGTGGGCTGAGGCAAATGAGCTGCAACTGCTGCTACACACCACCAGCCCCTGAGTGCTCACTGTTTCCTCTGTGTGCACCAGGGCGCCCAGCTGGGTTGGGGTGGGCCAGGGCTGGGGCAGCGGGAGGCGGTCTCTTGCCATTTCTGGGACAGCCCTAGGGAGGCAAATCTGGGCCCTCCCTGGCCCAGATCCGGCCCGCAGGTTTTCTGTTTGACATGTCTGGTATAGGGTCTCCTGCTTTTTTTTTTTTTATTGAAAATTTTATAATATTTTACAATATAAATCCCTCCCTCAAACCCACCCTTCCGCCCCCCTCTCCCCCACTTCCCAGAGCCAATCACAGGAATAATAATGAAATAATCATACTCTAAATAATCTTAAACAACTATAAAAATATTAAATCTATAATCTCCTTTAACTCTATCTGAAAACTGTTAAAATAACAAATCTGTAACCTCCTTTAACTCTCTTTTCAACAGATATATAATTAATAAACACGATAATAATAATATCATATTAATAGTTAAAATTAAAAATAAGTACTCTAAAATTCAATTAAGATTCACTTAAACACAATGATATTAATATCATTTTAAGAAATAAAAAATAAAACTAAATCATTTAAACAACATTAACATTCTGGACTTCACAAAAAACAAAACAAAACACTCTTTTAGACCCATATCCAGTTAATAAACACACTAATAATAACATCATACTAACAATTAAAAATAATAATAAGTAAACTGTTATAACATTTAAACAACAATAATGGTCTATAATCTACTCTATTATTAATAAAATAAATTGCTCCCTAAACAAAATCAATCAAAGAAGAGAAAAACCTTATTCATTCTTCTTGCAGTTAGATTAAAAAGCAGGGAAAAAAAATTCTTATTTCCAAAATTAATATCTCAATTCCTACGTCCAGATTTTTAAGTACTCTCTTTATCATTTAAGCAACAATGACATTCTAAACTTCACTAAAAAAAACACCACTCTTTTAGACCCATATCCAATTATTAAACACACTAATAATACTAACATTTAAAAATAATAATAAGTAAACTGTTATAAACAACAATAATAGTCTAAAATTCATAATCTACTCTATTATTAACATAATAAATTACTCCCTAAACAAAATCAATCAAAGAAAAGAAAAGAAAAGAAAAAAAAACATCCTTCCACAGCCTTATTCATTCTTCTTGCAGTTAGATTAAAAAACAAAAAAAAAATCTTATTTCCAAAATTAATATCTCAATTCATACGTCCACATTTTTAAGTACTCTCTTTCTTGCATCTATAAGCTGCACGGGTCATTCTTTAAGTTTTCTGATCGTCTCTAACTTGTTGTTTAATTTCATCTTGATCTTGTGATTTTGTCGCACTTGATAATAGTATAACTCCTTCAACCACTTAATCTTCATAAGTTCCTTCCTTCCTGGTATCTTGTCGGACAAAAGGGCAAAATCTTTTCTTCTTCTAAATACTTTGAGTGGTATTTTCTGCTTATAAAAAAGCTGAGTGATTCCATTACGAATTAATTTTCTAGAAGAGTAGATAACAACATCTCTTGGAAGATTTTTCTGTCTTGCAACCCGTAAATTAATTCTATAATTTTTTTTCATTTCTCTCTTAATATCTTCGGGCTGACAATTCAAAACCATAACCAAATCTGCTGCATCCTCTTCCTTCGATTTCTCTCGAGGATTTTCTCTTATTATCAAAGCATGTTCCAGTTCTCTATATTGTGACATAACGACCTCATTTTGAATTAAGTCCACTTTTTCCTCCATTTCCAGTTCAAATTCCAAACTTTCAACATATTCCTCTACTTCCTCCTCCCCTCCATCAACACATTATTCATGACATGCCAAGCCTTGAAGGGCAAACAATAAATCTTTTCTCATCTCTGCATTTTTCTCTTCAAATTTCTTATCAATAATTTTTTCCATATCCATTTTAATCTGTCTTACATTGTCTTTCAATACATCCTGTATCTCTTTCAATATAAATGCTAAAGTTAGGGGGGGAGGCGGAGGCATATCAAGTTTTGGTTGCTGTGATGTTAAAACAGCTGCAGAGGAGATCGTGCTTTTCTGAGAAACAAAAAATCCCACACGTTTAGAGGCCATTTTACTTTTCTCTTTCATAAAATCTTATAAAAATCTTAAAAGAAAAAATCTAACAATCTTATAAGAACCTCAAACAACAATGGAGGAGGAGGAGTTGCCCAAACAATCCAAAGTAGCTAAGTCTGTTACAATAAAATAGTCCAAGAGAAAGTTTCCCAAAAGTGAAAGTCTCCTGTATTTCCAGAAAATGAAAGTCTCACAAGTTTCAATCAAACGAAAAGAAACACCCTTCCGCAGCCATATTCCTTCTTCTTCAAATTAGAATAAATATAAAGAAGATTCCAGAGTTAAAGTCCCGTTTCAAACAGTTTTCAAAAAAATCCTGTTAGGCTCTGTCTGCATATTAGATTCTACTCACAGTCATTAATTTCCTAAAGCAGCAGAGATTAGATGCGCGTCTAGCTTCGTTCTATTGAACGAAGGAGCCCGAAGCACGGAGAAGTCCCCGACTCTGGGGGAGCTCACCTAGCCCTCACAGCTGGAAAAATGCGAAGGCTAAGGAGCTCTACCCCTATTGGGGAAGCTCGCCCCCTCCCCTTTGCCCGGGGAGGGGGATTGAGCCGCGGAACAGCTGTTCCTGCGGCTCTAACGTGTCCTCGGGGCAGGCAGCCTCGGAGGGAAGCTGCCATCGGCGCCGCGATCCAACTGGAAGCCCCTCAGGGTCTCCGGCTTGATTAGGGGTTTGGACTAGAAGATTTCAAAGTCCCTTCCAACTCTGTTATTCTGTCCTGTTTGTGCCTTTCATGGGGATGATCTGTTGCTTACCTAGCCACAGCTGTTTCTTGAGACTTCTACATGATGAAACTGCTAGGCTGTTGTTTTTTACCCAGGGACCCTAAATCAGAAGAGGTTCCTGAGGCAAAAATTGGATTTACCATTACATTCCTATTTACTTCATCTGCAAAGAATTTTCATACTTTCCAATTTCCCTACCAATTTCCTAGGATTAAATCTTGTTTTCCTCCCCCCTTTCACTATGACCCATCTAGAGTTTTAAAGGTAAAACACATAGGTAGAAAATACACACCTTTAGATTTTTCTTTTCTCACCAACCACCATTGAGCCAACAATGCTGGAATACTTTTATGCAGATTGGTGATATGCAAATCCAAAGGGTAAACAATAGGGTAGGTGGAAAGACAAAGGATAAGTCTCCCTTACCCCACAGCTACGTCATTTTGGAGTAGCAACCACCTTTTCCTAACTGTAGCTTGTCAACGCTGCAAACATTGGATGTTTTTTGCCTGGAACTTGTTTGAAGTGTTTCATTAGTCGGAGCCTTGACATCATGCCAAGATCTACAAACTTTTCAAAACATCTAGGAGTCCTAAACTCCAGTCGCTGCCCCTAAACTTAAGGGAAGCTGGCAAAATTTTTAGGAGAAGATTTCAAAATGGAGAAAGGGAAATTGCCTGAAGCAAACAGCAGGCATCAGCTGCTCCCCCGGGGGGGGGGAGCGACAGCCAAGATGCCGGGGGAGGAAGAGCTTTGGCAGAATTCCTAGCTGGAGAAAAAACCCAAGCAGTTAGGAGAGCTTATCTGGTCGTCAGGCTGGACCCAGCCCAGCGGAGACTCCAGACGCCTCGAGATTGCCTTGCTGCCCTCAAAGACTTCAAAAGCAGAATGGTGGAGAGCTACCAGATCGTCTGCCACTGAGAATTTGGGTGAGTAGAAAATCCTGTCTGCATTTTGGTTTAGCTATCAGCAGGGGGCCTGGCCACAGCCCCTGAACGTGCAACACCTGGGCATGCAGCAGCAGTCAGGATGGGACCAGCAGCAACTGGGGGTGCAAGAGAGATAGTGGGGGGGGGCAGCAGCTATTAATTGCTTCACCATTCAGAGCAACCTTCGATGGGGACCCAGAAAAGCTGATTTTCCTCCTCAATCAAGTGTGCTCTCATTTGAACCACTGGGCCTATCTCTACCTGGACTCAGGCGTCATGGTCAATGTGATTGTGTCCAGCCTATAGGGAGAAACATCTGAATGGCTGAACAATTTATATAATGAGCAAGGCCGGATTGGAGGACCCCCACCTCTTCTTCCTAGGGCTGAGAGAAAGATTTGAGGACCCATCCATTGGCCTCAAGGCAGGAGAACAAATCCACAAAATAAAACAAGCTGGCAACCCTGCCCTAGAGTACGTGCAAGAATTTCACAAGATAGCAGGTCGAATAGAGGGGTGGCCTGAGCAATCCCTAATCCATCACTTCATTGAGGGATTAGACGACCACCTCTCTCTGGCCTGCATCTATCGAGCAGTACCTGATCAGCTGCAAGAATGGTACCAGGCAGTGGTGAAGCTAGCCATTCAGCTCGCCTGCTTTAAGAAGCCTCCTCCATCTGAACCCGAGCCGGAGCCGGAGCAACCCAAACGGCAATCACCCCCATGAAAACTTCCAACTACTGCAATGGCTAAAAGACCCAGGCCACCTGCAGGCCCGCCAATTAAGTGTTTCCGGTGCGGACAGGAGGGACATCGAGCAGCAAACTGTCCAGTTCCCTACCCCCGACAATAGAGCAGACCAGAACCAATGGCGAGAAAGGAACCTGCCCAGTGGCTAACAGGAGAGAAATCCAACCAGATCACGCAGGAACCTGTTGCCCAGGTCACATCTCCCACACAGGAGGACGCCGGGACTCCAGGTGGACCCGCCACTGCTCTACCCTCCTTTGACAGTGAAGACGAAGGAGAGAATGACCCGATGGTGAGTCGACACATCCTGCCTTTTTCACTGCCCGCCAAACTTATAATCCCTAAGTCGGGGGCACAAATAGACTTAAACGTGCTAATCGATTCTGGATGCACCCTATGCATCATTAGCCTGCCATTTGCCATGAAAATGGGCATACGGGCAAAACAGTTCTCCAAACCTGTGAGGTTTGAGCAAGCCGATGGCTCCCTGATGGGAGGACTTTAGTCACACAATTAACTGAGCCCCTACGCCTAGAAATAGGTGAGCACTGTGAGTTTATTTGCTTCCTGGTGGCCCCAAAAATGACTGAGGCTGTGATCCTAGGATTAGCCTGGTTGGACAAATGGAAGCCGTTTATCTGGTGGGAGAAAGGAATGAGAACTGTGAGACTACCTATAGGGCCTAAACCTCCCACCGATTTAACCGATGTTGCGGGACACTTTAGACCACCCAATGAGCGAGTGCAGATGGCTGCCTCACCGCCACCAGGTGAACCACTCATCCCCAGCGAATACTGGGACCTAGCGGAGGCATTTAGTGAAAAAGAATGTGATGCCCTGCTCCCTCACAGACCCAATGACTGCTCTATTGAACTGGTGCCAGGACCCAAACTCCCACGACTGAGAATGTACGCTATGTCCCTCCTCGAAATGGAGGAGATGCAGTGATATGTGAACAAAAACCTAGTGAGGGGGGTTCATTGAACAGACCAAATCTACCGTGGGAGCCCCTGTGTTATTTAAAGAAAAAAAAGATGGATTATAAAGGTCTGAATGCAGTGAATGTGGAAAATAAATACCCCCTCCCCCTCCTGAAGGACTTACTAACCCACCTGGCTAAGGGGAGCATCTTCACTAAATTAGACCTGAGAGAGGCATATTACCGGGTGAGAATAAAGGAGAGAGACAAGTGGAAAACCGCCTTCAACTGCCCCATGGGGAGCTATCAATTCAAAATCATGCCATTTGGATTACAGGGGGCCCCAGCCGTATTCATGCAGTTGATTAATGAGGTCCTACATGATTACTTGTACAAAGGGGTTCTGGTGTATCTTGATGATATCCTGATATACAGCGCGAATATGACTGATCACATAAAGCTGGTGAGAGAAGTGTTAAAAAAAACTATTGAATGCCAAGCTTTATGCCAAATTGTCAAAATGTGAATTTCACCAGATCCGATTAGATTATCTGGGCTACAGAATTTCCAACGAGGGCGTAGAAATGGACCCAGCCAAAGAGAACTATAATTGAGTGGCAGCCTCCAAAGACTCGCAAACAGCTTCAGAGCTTTTTGGGGTTTGCCAACTTTTATCGTCAATTCATCCCCTCCTTTTCCGAGAGTGCCCTACCACTTACATGGACTGTGAGCTGTCAAACAGCTTTTGAAAATTTAAAAAGACTATTTGCTGCTGAACCGGTCCTAAAGCACCCCTGCCAAGGGGAACTCTTTGTAATCCAAGCTGATGCCAGCGATGTGGCAGTCGGAGCTGTATTACTGGAAAAGAACAAAAGTGGAGTTCTACAACCCTGCGCCTACACCCCTAAAAAAAATACTGAAAGCGAGAGGAGATGGGCAATCTGGGAGAAGGAGGCCTTCGCAATTAGGTGGGGGCTGTTAAACTGGCAACACTATCTAGAAGGGATAAAGGTGCCATTTGAAGTATGGACAGATCACAAAAATCTAGAAGCACTGAAAACTCCCCGCAAATTGTCCCTAAAGCAAGTGTGGTGGGTACAGTACTTTAACCGCTTCAACTTCACTCTAAAGTACATACCGGGAGGAAAAAACGTCCTAGCTGATGCGCTATCCCGATTGCCCAAGTACAAAAGCAAACGTGAGGAGGTTAACGAGGCAATTATCTCCAATCCACAAACTGCCGCTCAACTCACGCCTCGTAGGGTCCCTAATCCTGATGACCCTGAGGTAAAGAAAATAAAGCAAGAGCTCCTCACTGATCAATGGTTCAAAGATAATCAAACCTCCCTAACATGCAGGGATAGTTTGGCTTACGGGGGGGGGGACTGTATCTGCCTGAAGCCCTCCATCTTAATGCCCTCAAACACAGCCATGATGTAAAACAGGCTGGGCACTTTGGATATTTAAAAACTCTACACCTCATCCGCCAGCAATTCTAGTGCCCGGGGCTAAAACAAGATATGGAAAACTATGTCAGGAGTTGTACTGTATGTGCCACCTTGAAAAGAATTCCAGGGAAACCCCCTGGGCTACTGCAACCAGTGGCAAACCCCTCTCAACCATGGGAAGAAATAGCTATGGACTTTATAGTAGACCTACCTGAAAGTAGAGGGAATACTGTCATCTGGACTGTGATAGACCTGTTCTCGAAGCAGGCTCATTTCATCACCTGCAAAGGACTCCCATCTGCCCAACGACTGACTAAATTTTTCCTGAAACATATCTACTGGCTGCATGGCGCCCCTAAGCGAATAATTTTGGACAGAGGGGTGCAGTTCACAGCGAAATTTTGGAGGAGTTTTCTTAAATTAATTGGATCATCTCAAGGCTTATCATCTGCTTTTCATCCAGCTACCAATGGGGCTGCAGAATCCACTAACAAAATGGTGGAGCAATATCTCAGATGCTACGTTTCCTACCAACAGCCAAACTGGACTGACCTCCTCCCTTTCGCCGAGGTGGCTTACAATAATTCTGTTCACAGCAGCACCGGCTACACGCCTTTCAGAGTAGCCACAGGAAAAGAGTTCAGCCCAATACCTGAATACCCTCAGGTGCCCTCCACCTCCCAGACACTTGATCAATGGGTGAGGGGTGGGAAGAAGTTGGAGAAACACAAAAACTGCATTAAAAAAGACTTCCGAGACCTATAAAAAGCAGGCTGATGAAAAAGAGGGCTCCCCAAAGAACATTCCAAGTTTGGGAAAAGGTTTATCTGTCGACTAAATATTTATGCCTCAAATTACCCAGCAAGAAATTAGGACCAAAATTCTTGGGGCCTTTCCCCATTGTAAGGATCATCAACCCCGTCACAGTAGAATTAAAACTCCCTAAGCTTTTAGGGAGAATTCACCTTGTCTTCCATTGCAGCTTGTTAAAACCTTGTCAGGGCTCCACTTTAAGATCTCCCCCTAAGAAGGCACCCGGGCCCCTTGTAGTAGCGGATCAGACTCACTATGAAGTGAAACGTATTCTTGACTCTAGAATTTTTAAAGGGAAATTGCAGTACCTTGTACAATGGAAGGGGTACACTGCCTTTGCCACCCAAAACACTGAACCTGCAGCTGACTCCACCTCCAGTTGTTCCCTTTCTTCTTCTCCGCTCCTCCAAACATTGCAGCCGATCTCTCACCCTCCGTGTGAACGGCCGGCACCTCCGCTGTTGACTCTTTCCACTATAGTAATATGAGGCCAATTTATTAATATTTTCCAGCAATTCCCTTCACCCAAACCTCAGAACTGTCCCAATTAAGTCCAGCCATGATCAGGCCAAGATTGGTCCACAGAGCAATGGTCTTAATAGTCCACAAAGCAATTGAAAGTTGCTCAAATAAAATAACTCCATCCGTCAAAACTTAAATACACACACAAAAGAGCTTATGTGGCAAGAAAAGTTCAGAGTCTTCAAGGCACAATTCCAAATATAGTGTCAATGCAAAGTGAAACAGGAATTACAACAATCAAACAAACAACTAGAAAACCAACACGTTGTTCCCAGCAATGTCTCCCTCAGTCTGCTGTGATAAATAACCAGGGCATGAAATCCTTTCCAAGCTCTCTCTGGGTTTGTTAAAATCAGCTTTTTAAAAGTCTAAGAACCAGTAGCCAGCAGCCACGGCCAGGTAGTGGGCCGTGGGCTGCTGGCTACTGGTTCATGGGACAGACTGGCCAGTGCATGCATGTGTGTGTACACACTCCCCCCACTCACGCTAGCGCCGCGACTGCCGGGCATGAAAACAGGGCACCATGTGGTGCAAAAATGTGATGCTGCCATGCCGCAGGGCGCAAAAACGGGATACTGCCACACCTCGGGGAGTGAAAATAGGATGCTGCCGTGCCGCAGGCGCAGAAACAGGGTGCTGTGCACAAGAATGGGGCAGGGCTAGCGAGTATCACGCAAGCACTAGCCCCACCCCATTTGTGTCACACGCATGCTTGCGGGCCCGTGTGCGTGCACATAAAACATTTCCCCCTCCCTTTCCCTCCGGTCCGCCAACCAAGAAAGGTTAGTGACTCTGATCTAAGACACTGGTTTGATTATGTTCTATTGCTTGTGTCTGCTTTATATTGAATTCCAATATGATATGGTCACTCTCGCATAAAGTTCCAGCAACTTTAACCCCCTCTAATCACTTCTTCTTTGTTAGTAAGAATTAGGTACAGTATAGCTGTCCCCCTAGTTCCTCCTCTACCTTTGAATGACAAAGTTGTCAGCTAGGTTGGTCAGGAACCTATTCAGTCTCCCACTTGATGCAGAGTTTGTCTCCCAGTTAAAAGTCCCCCATTATTAGTATGATACAGTATATTTCCTACATACATTTGTTAACTAGTTAGCAAAAAAGTTCATCCATTTCTTCTGTTTTGTTGGATGGCCTGTAGTATACACCTATGTCAATGTCATTCTTTTTTCCTTTTATATTGACCCATATGTATTTTAGGAGACTTTCATTCTTGGTTTTGTGCATTTCTGTAGAGATGTAGTGATCTTTTACATTTGAGTCCTTTATGGCTGACCCTAGGTATACTTCCCATATCTCCTAGTTTATATCTGAGTTTTTCTTCTATCCCATCACTCCCTAGCTCATTGTTTGATTGGTTGTCTTGAGGTTTATGCTCGGTATTAGGTCCTAAACATCCTAAGGATTGGTCACCCTCCCCCTCAATTTTAGTTTAAAACCCTTCTGATAAGTTGACCCAGTTGTTTTCTGAGTACATTCTTCCCAGTTCTTGTGAGGTGCAGCCCATCCCTTGCCAGAAACCCTTCATGTAGGTAATGCAAACCGTGATCTAGGAATTCAAAGTTCTCTTGGTGGCAGTGGTTCACTGATTTTCTTAAACCAGTGGTTCATTTCTAAAATTGTTTGTTCCCTCATTGGAAGTACACATGAAAACACTTGTGCTCCTAATTCCTTAACTTTCTTGCCTAGCTGCTCATAATTTCTCAACATCAGGTTCATTGTTAGGTCATTTGTCCCTTTGTAAAGGAGAAGAAAGGGATATTTTAGTAAGGTTCTCAGACACATCTTTGATTTTTGATCCAGGGAGACAACATACCTCCCTAGATTGAATGTTTGCTCTACAGATGGCTGGTTCTGTTCCCCTGAAAATTGAATCTCCTATCACCAACAACTGCCTTTTTCCCCAGAGAAGTCTGAGCTGCTTTTCTTCCTTTCACAGGAGAACTCAATGATGCCTCTTTTCTAGGTATCTGCATGCTTTCTTCCAGGGGGAGGCTATGGACTTGATTGCTCAGCTCCAAAGGGGCTGATTAGACAGCAGTATCATTGTTTTTAGTTGCTGTTTTCTTCTATGAGTGACATGTTTTCATCAATCTTCCTCTAAAAGTTCATATACAGGGTCATTTCTTTTAAAAGTTTATTGTTCCTTATTATGTTCAATTTGAACATAGTCTTCTTGCTTAGCTTGGAGTTTTTCATTTTGTAGGTTGAGTTTCAGAGTGGCTAGAGTTGCTTCTGAGTTTCAAAATGGCCAGAGTTACCGTTTACTTTTTCTTCCATTAACTCATTTAGTTTACATTTGGTACACTTTAATTTGGGTCTTTTATGGGCATAAGCACATACATGGAACATATTTTAAAAACCACAACACTTTTAGTCTCTTTCTCCATGACAATGTTTCTTTTTACTAGTTTGTGTAAGGATTAAAATTTTAAAAGTTTATTAATGTTCAAAATATAAAAGATTTAACCACACATTTAGAAAAAAAATCTTATTTAAAAATTTAAAATTATAAAAGTTCATTTAAAAAATGTAAAAGTATGTAAAAGTATGCACTTTGATATGCACTTCTTTTTGCAGGAAATCTTTGGCTGTTTTCTAGGACGGGGTCCCCAACCCCTGATCCATGAACCGACAACGGTCCGTGGCATGCCAGAAATCGGACTGCACAAACAAGTGAAGCCCCATCCACAGGATGCAGGCAGCACATGAAACCATGCCCTCTCCGGTCCCCCTCCAGTCCACACACACCCTCTTCATGGAACCAGTCAGACTGTCTGACTTCCTGTCTAAAAGTCTTTTGGACTTATCCCTTTCCTCCCTGCCTTCTTGCCCTTTTGTTGCCTGGCCACTGTTGGGGTCTTCAGGTACAATTTGCTGCTCTGGGCACTCTGTTCCGCTGCCACTTAGCTCTGGACTGCCATTGCTCAGCTAGTCCACCGTTCTGCTCTCAGTTGCTAGTCTGCTGCCAACCAGCTCCATTCCACCACTGTTAGCTAGCTTCCATTTGCACCATATTGCCTCCATTCAGCTGGCCTCTTGCTGCCTCAAAACCCATTCTAGAATCCCCCTGCCTCTGGACTGTTGGGTTGGGTTGTTGGGATGCCAGGCTGCCTCTCAGCTGAGCTGCCGGGCCACCTGCCAGCTGGGCTGCTGGGCCACCTCTCAGCCGGAGGCCCAGACAAGAGAAAAGCCACTAGGTACACACTTTTCCTCACAGGCAAGGGATGTTGGTCAGCTGATCGGCCATGTTATCTCTTGGCTCTTGCTGTTATCACACCAGCAGTATTGGATTTCATGAGAAGGAAGAGGCACTGCAAGCATATACAAAATGCTACCATCCTGAAAGAAGCCAGTTTCTTTCAGGCACATCCTTCTTGCAGGGAAGCACTTCAGGCAGAGCAGCACAAAAGGTGCCCACCAGCATCTGAGCATGGGGCCATATACATATGTGCAGCAGCAATGGCAGAGATGAAGTGGGGTCTGCGGTGAACATAGCATCGGGCTGGATCGGGCCCTTCCTCGCTCGTCTTGCTTCATGGACATTACTAAATTCATGGACGCTCACTCACCTTCTCGCTGGTGGGATTGGCTCACTGCCACCTTGAGAACTGAGCCTGCCCATGCCCCTCCATCCTGGCAGCATGGCAGCAGTTGGAGCTCCCATGGGACTCAGTGCAGGACATTGGCATCTGCATTCCATGAACTATTCCACATGGCTAATTGTCCCTCATGGCAAATCAGCCATAGTAATTTGTTCCACAGTAAATTGCCTGGGGTGCAGTGAGGGAGGGGTGAACAGGAAGGGATGCCTGAGGAGGAACACCTGGGGTGGGGTCTACCATAACTCACCATAGCCAAGTCATCATGGCCAACTCACCAGCAGGACAACTCTCCGTGGAACAAGAGTTACACTAATATCGAAGAAATAGTGGATTAGAATCATTAAAGAAAGGGTGCCAAAGGAGGGACAAAATGAAATGTGAATGACAAAAATGTATACAAATTTTAAAAATTATTTTAAATAATTAAGTTGAATTGTCCCACAGCTAGTTGTCCCATGGCGAGTTCTCCCTAGCAAGCTACCCTGCAGCAAGTTAGCCGTGATGAGTTGGCTGCAGCGAATTGGCCATGGCGAGTTGTCTGAGATGAATTGGCTATGGTGATTTGTCCCATTCCAGCTGGGGTATGGAGGCTGGTGTAGTGCAATGGGGAGGGGTGGCCATAGTGGGTAGGCTGGGGTAGGAGTGCTGTGGTGAAGCACTGGGGCAAGGTGGCTGCAGCCAATTGTCCCAAACCCTAGGTTATCAATGCAGTTCTGGTATCCAGAGCTGAAAGCATTGTGTTGCATTTCCTTCCATTTTAAAATAATAATTCTTAATTCTTTCAAATATGTTTAATTAAAAGTACTATCTTCACATGGTAGTTATTTATTTTGTGTAGCTTCAAAATTAGCATTTATTGCAGCAGCAATGCAGTGATGTGCATCCATTTGGCTATGATATCTAAATCTAGAGCTTGTAATGAAAATGGGTAGATGAAGAAAGAATGAAAGAGTTCCAAACGTCTGTCCTTTGAAACTGTGGGAACAAGCAGGTTAGTTTAAGATGGGAGATGTTAGGCAGATAGGATACTCATACTTTCTAACATGTTTTTCTTTTCTTTTAGATAAAATGTTGTGGGTTTTGATGTGCATTTTCCTCACTATTTTAAAACTGAGTGAGGCCTTCAGGCTTGTATACAAGAGGGGAACACAGGAGTCTAATCGGTGACCACAACCACATAGTCTTGCAGATATCCTCCAAGTACAGTATTGGGTCTTACAATAACATCAAAACAAGTCACCAAATCACCCATGGTCAAGAATTTGGCAGCTTATTAATCATGCTAGTAGACTACCCAGAGCTATAACAACAGGCAACAATTCTTTGGCTAAAGGCCAAGTCTACATTTGCAGGACTATGTTACCAGGTAATGTAGTTCTTGCATTTATTAATGCATCAGATTTCCTCCAATTCAGTCTAAAAATAGAAGAAGTTATGTGAAAAACATGACATTTGTGCCTGAGCTAGTGTAAAAATAGGATTATTTTATATGGACCTGGAAGGGGATTTATTGCACAGAAGGCTTACATTTTGCAAATGGGAAACATTTTGTCATGATTATGTGTAGGTACTTCCTAATAAGATTCAGAAATTTTAATCAGTGTTACTAATAAATGAATCAAATAAAAATTAATTGATTAATCAACCAAACCGCATTTCATTCAGTGAAAAGATACTGGCTAAGTTCATACAGCTCTGAAATAGCCATGAATCAGCTCATTTCCTGTTTACGCAATGCACTGAGCCATAAATTAAGAAGTCTGGGTTTGAGCCAAATTTGTTAAGGCTCACAGAAACAAGCGAAGTTTAACACAAACACAGTTTAATATGTTGCATAAAGGCTGTTGCTAGTTTTTTAGTTGTCCTCATTAAAGTGTTGTGATTTGGAAACACATTTGGTAATAGGGGTCCTTTCCTTTTTTGAAAAATGATTTTTGCTGAAGGCAAATGAGAAGGAAAATATTGAAAAATGTTTAACATATTAAACATATTAAAAATATTGAAGATTGATTTCCTTCTCTTTAGATCTGGTAGCTTTTGCAAGCTATTTTTCATTGAATATTGAAAGAGATATAGGTTTTAGGATATATTCTTGCTAAAAAGGATATTGTCTTTCATTTATGAGTGTTTCTCATTAAGGAATAATTTCAACAATAGTCATTGTGGCTTGTACTAGATCCATGGTTGTGAACCTATGGCACGCGTGCCACAGGCGGCACGCAGAGCCATCCCTGTGGGCATGGGCGCCATCGCCCTGGAGGGAGGCAGGGCCAGACTGCTCCCTTCTGCCTCTCCATGGGTGCCTGCACTCTTGGCTCTCTTTCTCTCTGCACTGAGAGCCAGGGAGCAACTGCAAGAGCTGGGCGGATCCAGGCTGGATGGTGGAAGCAGCTGCCAGCACGAGTCCAGGTAAGCCTCAGGAGTGATTTTTGTGGAGCCGCAGGGGCCTGATCTGGGCTCTGGAGGCCTGGAAAAGGTCTCTGTCACCTGGATCAGCCCTGGGGGGGATGTGAAATCCCCCATCTGCTGCGTGGATTGCCCTGCGGCCGCTGCCTCCCCCCCAACAGCTGCGTGGATTGCGCTGCCGCCGCCATTCCCCCACCACATGGATCACGTGCCACCGCCCCCCACCCACCATGTGAATCGCGCTGCCGCCACCCCCACCATGCAGATCATGTTGCCGCCATTCCCCGCCGCCGCATTTTCCAGGCCTCTGGCGCCTGGATCGGGCCGCTGAAGTGCCATAAAATCACCCCACAGCCATGGATGCGAGCTCCAGAGGCTTGGAAAACACTTCTGCTGCCCAGATCGGCCATGGGGGGGGGGGGGTTTGCAAAATCACTCTGCAGCCCTAGATCTGGGTGGTAGAAGCATTTTCGAAGCCTCTGGAGCTCACATCCATGGCTGTGGGGCGATTTTATGGCACTTCAGCGGCCCGATCCGAGTGTCGCAGGCCTGGAAAACGCTTCTGCCGCCCAGATCAGCCATGGGGGGGAGCAAAATCGCTCTGCAGCCCTAGATTTGGACAGCAGAAGCATTTTCCAGGCCTCCAATGCCTGGATCGGGCCACTGGAGCGCCGTAAAATCACCTCACAGCCATGGATGCAAGATCCAGAGGCTTCGAAAATGCTTCTGCCGCCCAGATCGGCAGAGAGAAAGAGAGATTGAGCCAGCAGGGAAGCAAAAGTGTGGGGAAAGGAAAGCGTTGCAGAGTAAGCAAACTTACAAAAAGGGGATCTCTTTCTCTGTCTCACACAGACACACACACTTCCCTCACCACCTTTAATATCATGTCTTCCCCCACCCCCTTTAATAACATGTCTCCCCCACCCCCTTTAATATCATGTCTTCCCCCACCCCCTTTAATATCATCTCTTCCCCCACTGCCTTTAATATCAGTGAGGCTCCTCCAGTGGACCATGACCAGGCGCTTGCCCCGGTCATATCCCCCCTCCACCAGAAACCCTCAGATCTGCCCCAGTCCTGCCCAGCTCCGCACAAGTACCCCTGACATGAGTGACATTGAGCTGGCCACGCCCACCCAGTAGGCCATGCCCATGCTGGCCACGCCCACCCAGTAGGCCATGCCCATGCTGGCCATGCCCACCCAGTAGGCCACGCCCATGCCAGCCACACCCACCCAGTGGGCCACACCCATCCGGCACCCGATGATAAATTAGTGGGGTTTGGGTTGCAGTTTGGGCACTCGGTCTCTAAAAGGTTCGCCATCACTGTCCTCTCCTTCATGGATTACTGCCTTGTTGTGACGAAGGGGCTTGCATAACTCAATGAAGCTATGAGCTATGCCGTGCAGGGCCACCCAAGACAGACAGGTCATAGCAGAGAGTTCTGAAAAAATGTGATCCACTGGAGAAGGAAATGGCAACCCACTCCAGTATCTTTGCCATGAAAACCCCATGGATAATACCAAAAGGCAAAAAAGATATGATGCTGGAAGATGAGCCCCTCAGGTCGGAAGGTGTCCAATATGCTACTGGGGAGGAACAGAGGGCTAGTACTAGTAGCACCAGAAAGAGTGAAGTGACTGGGCCAAAGCCGAAAGGACGCTCAGCTGTGGATGCATCTGGTGGTGAAAGGAAAGTCCAATGCTATAAAGATCTTTTCTCCATAGGAACTTGAAATGTAAGATCCATGAATCAAGGCAAGCTGGATGTGGTCAAACAAGAGATGACAAGACTGAACATCGACATCTTAGGAATCGGCGAACTAAAATGGACAGGAATGGGTGAATTTAATTCAGAGGACCATCAGGTATACTACTGCGGGCAAGAATCCCTCAGAAGAAATGGAGTAGCCTTCATAGTCAATAAAAGAGTAGGAAAAGCAATACTGGGATACAATCCCCAAAATGACAGAATGATCTCAGTGCGAATCCAAGGCAAACCATTCAATATCACAGAGTCCAAGTCTATGCCCCAACCACTGGTGCTGAAGAGGATGAAATTGACCGATTGTATGAAGCCCTATAACACCTTATAGAATCAACACCAAAAGATGATGTCCTTATCATCATGGGGGATTGGAATGCTAAAGTAGGAAGCCAAAAGATAACCAGAATAACAGGCAAGTTTGGCCTTGGAGTACAAAATGAAGCAGGGCACAGGCTGATAGAATTTTGTCAAGAGAATACAATGGCCATAGCAAACACTCTTTTCCAACAACCCAAGAGACGGCTCTACACATGGACATCACCAGACTGTCAACACAGAAATCAGATTGACCATGTGCTCTGCAGCCAAAGATGGAGAAGCTCTATACAGTCAGTAAAAACAAGACCAGAAGCTGACTATGGCTCAGATCATGAGCTTCTCATTGCAAAATTTAGGCTTAAATTGAAAAAGTAGGGGAAAAAACACTAGGGCACTCAGGTATGAACTAAATCATATCCCTGATGAATATACAGTAGAGGTGACAAATAGATTTAAGGAATTAGATCTGATAGACAGAGTGCCTGAAGAACTATGGACAGAGGTTCGCAACATTGTACAAGAGGTAGCAACTAAAACCATCCCAAAGAAAAAGAAATGCAAGAAAGCAAAATGGCTGTCTGAGGAAGCTCTGCAAATAGCTGAGGAAAGAAGGGAAGTGAAAGGCAAGGGAGAAAGAGAAAGACACACCCAATTGAATGCAGAATTCCAGAGAATAGCTAGAAGAGATAAGAATGTCCTCTTAAATGAACAGTGCAAAGAAATAGAAGAAAACAATAGAATAGGGAGAACCAGAGATCTCTTCAAGAAAATTGGAGATATGAAGGGAACGTTTCATGCAAAGATGGGCATGATAAAGGACCAAAATTGCAGGGACCTAACAGAGGCAGAAGAGATTAAGAAGAGGTGGCAAAATTACAAAGAAGAACTATACAAGAATGAGATTAGCGTCGCTGATAACCACAGTGGGGTGGTCACTGACCTCGAGCCAGACATCCTAGAATGTGAAGTGAAATGGGCCTTAGGAAAGCTGAGCAACAACAAAGCTAGTGGAGGTGACAGTATTCCAGCTGAGCTATTCAAAATCTTAAAAGACGATGCAGAAAAAGTGCTACACTCAATTGGCCAGCAAATTTGGAAAACTCAACAGTGGCCACGGGATTGGAAAATGTCAGTTTACATTCCAATTCCAAAGAAAGGCAATGCCAAAGAATGTTCAAACTATCGCACCATTGCACTCATTTCACATGCAAGTAAAGTTATGCTTAAAATCCTACAAGCTAGACTCCAGCAGTATGTGGATCGAGAAATTCCAGAAGTACAGGAAGGATTTCGAAGAGGCAGAGGAATTAGAGATCAAATTGCCAACATACGCTGGATCATGGAGAAAGCTAGGGAGTTCCAGAAAAACATCTACTTCTGCTTCATTGACTATGCTAAAGCCTTTGATTGTGTGGATCACAACAAATTGTGGCAAGTTCTTAAAGAGATGGGAGTACCAGACCATCTTATTTGTCTCTTGAGAAACCTATATGCGGGTCAGGAAGCAACAGTGAGAACTGGACACGGAACCACTGATTGGTTCAAACTTGGGAAATGAGTCCGGCAAGGCTGTATTCTGTCACCCTGCCTATTTAACTTATATGCAGAGCACATCATGAGAAAGGCAGGGCTAGATGAATCAAAAGTTGGAATTAAGATTGCTGGGAGAAATATCAACAACCTAAGATATGCAGATGACACCACTCTAATGGCAGAAAGTGAAGAGGAACTAAAGAGTCTCTTGATGCGGGTAAAGAAGGAGAGTGCAAAAGTTGCCTTGAAACTAAACATTAAGAAAACCAAGATCATGGCATCCGGCCCTCTCAATTCCTGGCAAATAGATGGAGAAGAAATGGAGGTAGTGACAGATTTTATCTTCCTGGGCTCCAAGATCACCGCAGATGGGGACTGCAGCCAAGAAATTAAAAGACGCTTGCTCCTGGGGAGGAAAGCTATGGCAAATCTAGACAGCATACTAAAAAGCAGAGACATCACCCTGCCAACAAAAGTACATATAGTCAAGGCCATGGTTTTCCCAGTTGCAATGTATGGCTGTGAAAGTTGGACCATAAGAAAGGCTGAGCGCAAAAGAATTGAGGCCTTTGAACTATGGTGCTGGAGAAGACTCCTGCAAGTCCCCTGGACTGCAAGGCGATCAAACCGGTCAGTCCTAGAGGAGATCAACCCTGATTGCTCTTTAGAAGGCCAGATCCTGAAGTTGAAACTCAAGTACTTTGGCCACCTAATGAGAAGGAAGGACTCACTGGAGAAGAGCCTAATGCTGGGAAAGATTGAGGGCAATAGAAGAAGGGGATGACAGAGAATGAGGTGGCTGGATGGAGTCACTGAAGCAGTAGGCGTGAGCTTAAATGGACTCCAGAAGATAGTAGAGGAGAGGAAAGCCTGGAGGAACATTGTCTATGGGGTCGCAATGGGTCGGACACGACTTCGCAACTAACAACAACAACAACAATCACTGTACTAGATGCTGATGGAGGCCTGTTCCTTGCCCACCAACAGAAACAAAGCCTCCTCATAGATCCTCTCTTCTGCAGCCTCTGGGCTTATGTTCAATAGCAAAATTGTCCACAGGTTTTTGGCACCCCTATTTTCCCAGTCACCGTTTACCTTTGGATCCACATAGCTGAGAAAAATGGCTATGTCCCTTAAAAAATGGCTATGTCCCTTAAAACTTGGAAAACTGACCACACTGCTCTGGCCAAGAGTGAAAACAGTCCTGAGAAGTGGAAGAAACTGTAATCTTACTCCATTTTTTCATGAAAGGCCAGGAAAGCAAGTCTTAAAGTAACAGGAAGGTAATATGTGATTAACCTCCTGGGTTTTATCTGAAAAAAACATGGAATTGGAGTAAACTCACCTCCTATCCTCAGCTCCTTGAAAGAAACATGACAATCATTATTAGATCCAGCAAAAGAGCACATGAAAGCAGCTTAATTGAACATGGAAAGTTTTAATTTGCTTTCCAAACTAGCTATAGCATGGAACTAGAACTGGGAAATTGGAAACCATAATCAAGAAGGCACAAATGCTGAATGGTTGTTGATGATAAGACTTGAATGGTTAAAAAGAGTCAACAGGGCAGCTGCAATTGAAAAACTTTATATGCCATGCACTATCATGGCTATTATCTTGACTTGTTAGAATACAAGTGGCACTGAATATCCAACCAGAAAACAGGATTAAGCAACAACAGGAGAAGAACCAACAAGGATAAAACCAGCACTTTGAAGTGAGCACCTGCAAGCTTCACAAAATGGGCACCATAAGCTATAATTGAAGAACACTTTTTTAAAATCTTGGATAACATAGAAAGGTTTGGTCATCTGCAAAATATAACATTTATTATGATACTCTAGGGATTTGTGTTAATATTGCCCAATACCTATTCCAAGAATAGTCCCTCTCACAACCAGCACCAAGTTAAGGTTAAAATGTAGGCAATGCAGAGGGAAGACCCAGATCCTGCTAGTTTTTGGTTCTACAAAATAATTTTGGCCGTTATTCTTTCTCAGATCAGCCAGCCAGCCTCCTCTAGTACTTTTTACAGGAAAAAATGAGGGAAGATCTTCACATGTGTCAATTTAAATTCTCCAAGAAAAAAAATGCAATACGGTACATAAAACCAATAGGGATTATGTGTAGTCCCCCCAAATATACACATTTTGTATATTTTGAAAATTATTTCTCTGTGTTTTCAGAAATAATTCTCTAAGTTTCACAGCATGCCAGACAATGTGACCACCTTAGGTAGTTTGGTGGTGGTATCTGATACAAACAGTTGGATGAATGGTGTCTTAGATATTGGAAGAACATAAATTCAAAAAAAGTTCAAGTTGTCTGAATGTTTCCTTGTGCAAATTACTAATTGATTGATATCCATCAGTGGTTTGGAGTTGATGAAGACAAGAAGCTTTATAAAATCCACACCCCACTACAACTGAGGGAAGCTGCCAGGGACACCCAACAATGATAGAAGAATCTCCAGAACTGGAATGGAAAGCAAGAAAGTGATTGCTATTTCATGGTTGCATAAGTAGGGAAAGCTGGCACTTTCCATATTCAGGGCATCAAGTCTATGGATCTGAGTCAGTGTGGCTGAATAGAGATTGCTTGCCTTGGGAGAAATTGAAAAGAAGGAAATCTCATACAGCAGCAACACACACTTTGGGGACAGGAAATAGCATGTAAGGAAATCCACCTTTCCTATGCTGCTTCCTAGAGATACTCCTTGCATAGAGGTTTCTAGTAGGTTATAAGTTATAACTCAGTGATGCTAAATGACATTTTTTTCAAGCTAGAAAACTAGGAAAACAATTTATAATCTGGCTATGTTCTTCTCCTTTGAGATTGTTGCTCCACTTCAGTTTTAGCCAGGTGCTCACTAAACATACAAGCAGTCTGTTTTCTTTCTCTGGGTTGTTACTGTGTGTTTGTACATGTCTGAATAGTGTTCTTACATAGCAACTTTTTTGGGAAGTTGGCTTGTTACTTTGGTAATGGAACACTTGGTTAGTGTGGACTGGTTTTTTTTGACAGTTTGTCTAGATAGACAATTCAATAAACAAATATGTAGGTACTCTATTGAAAAACAACCCAGGCTAACCAAGTGGTCTAGTGGAACAGCTTGTCTCCTGGAGTTGTGGGGGTTGAACTAGAAGTCCACCAAGGTCCCTTCCAGCCTTGTGATTCTATGATTTCTAAAGTAACAACCCAACCTTCCACGCATTCTGTTTATATACACACTCCCTGTATATAAATAGGGAGCAAATACCATACTCACTAGCACTGATGATATTACTAGTTAGATAATGAAATGTTGGCAAGTAAACAACCAAGCTCATAGAGCACCAAGGATTCCAACACTGTTGTTTCACTTCTTGGCAAAGCACTTCTTATCAATGGTCAGACTGACGCATCTTCTATTTTAATTTCCCAGGCCAATTTCACTACTTCATACTGCTAATGCCATCTTCTAACTTCCCATGACTAACTTCCAGTTGCTGGAAAAATATTCTTGTTGGCTAGGGAGAGAAAGAGACCAGGAATAAAAAGCAGCTGTGCTTCAAAGAATTGGAAAATGGAGATCCTAAATTTGCCTATCTAATGAATTTCAGGGAAAAGAATTATTTTGCTGTGGTTCACATCACACCACAAGCAACATCTAGAGACAAAACACATCCAGAACTTATTCCAAATAGGCAGGCTCAAAGAGTCTTCATAGAAATACCCAGAGGCAATTTCATCTTCTAAATTAAGTGGAAACCTCTCCCCTCTTTTCTTTATTTCATTAGAAGTACTTCTTGGATGCCTCTTGAGGAAGGCTGACATATGCATTGGGGAGTGTCAAATCTACAGGGAGTGGAATTCCTGCCATCCTTTTTTTGACACCCAGTGCTAAACTCTTTGTGCATAATCACTTGGCTTCCCCAGTTTAAGCAACTGTGACTCTCCAGCTATGCTGACAAGAACTGACGACTCAAATTCAGCAGCAGGGTCAAGGGCACAGGTAATCTAGAATTGCTGGGGATCATAGCTGATATCTGTGTAAGAATCCTGGGTTCTAGACGAATCATTCTTTATCATAAGCTATGAGAAATTAATTCAGATTCAGCAGAGATCCAGATAAAGTCTCACTAAAGATCAATCCACACCTGGTTTAAGCATTTGCCTTTTTTATGCTATTAAAGATTAAAATAGTTGCATCTTGTTCAATCCTAAAGCTTTAGGTTTTAGAGGATTTTTTTCCTCCCAGAAATCTTCAAAACAAATTGTATTTCTTTAATGAATTAATAAATCTGAATGCAATTACCATAAGTGATCTACTGCAGAATTTCAAGAGAGGATTTTAGTTTCCTGACTTAATTCTGCCACCTGGAGTTCAGAAAGTGTAGAAATATGACTGCTTGCTTGCTTGCCTGCTTTATTTATTTATTTATTAATAAAATTTATTAGATGCCCATTTAACCATAGGGTAACTCTGGGCAGCTTACAGTCATAAAAATGTATCTATATATATACATTAAAACATAAATAAATTAAAACCAAAAATTAAAATCTAAGGATACATGGGGAGGGCAGGGGTGGAGTAGGGGAGGATGGGATCTGTTGTTACTTGATCAACCACCTCCACTGTGCTATTCTCTCATTAGGGCCCCAAGCAGAAGCACAGCCCTTACAGAAGGATAGGAGGGTTGGATTATTGTCTACCTTGGTTCTATGTGACGAAAATCTATGAGAGTTTGGAGAAAATTACAATATGAATAAAGAACATACCGTAATAAAAGCTGGTGGTTTTGTGTGTGTGTGTGTGCGTGCACGTATTTCCTTTAGACTGCAAAAGCTAATATCTGACTACAGCAAAAAGCCAAGAAAAACTATTTGCAGACTTGATCCATATACTGACTGCAATTCCAAAGCAGCCAAAAGGCTGCAATCATTTTTATTTTTAGTGACAACATGTTTATCCTTTTTTACATATAGGAAATGCATGAAAAAGCTCTGGTTTCAGCAGTATAAAGATAGCATTAGTACAATAACTAAATTCAGTTCAAATATAGTATATGAGCCAACAATACCTTTAGCATCAAAAATCTCTCTCTTTTCTTTTTCTTTTATAGTTTAAAGTACACCATTATTGACATCAGATAAATAATAGGTCCTTTTTCTCAATCTGGTGAGAAGTTATGACATTTCTTTGGCAACTGAATGGATGGAAAGAAAACATCCCGTTAATTAAAATATATATTTTAAAACCCTAGAAAACTTTGCTTGAAAGTGGATACTATTGTTTTTTGAATGTTGCCATCTTGGTATGTGTGTGTACACACACACACACACACACACACACACACATACTTGCTCAATTTCCCAGTCCAACCTACAGCCCTGAGGTTTCTGCTTGGCTTTTCAAGATCATCCCATACATCAGCAGTCCCAAACCTTTGCAGCAGTGGGAGGGGGGAGAGGGGAACCTGGCCACACGAGCGGCAGGCTGGTACACACGTGCAACTTGACTTCTGCAAGCAGGCCGGCACTTATATGCATGCATGCACAACTTGACTTGCTGTAAGGACCTACCCCACTTTGCATCTTAAGAAGACAGAACTCCTGGAATATTTCTTCCAACAGGCATCTTTATTAAGAGAAAGCTGGATATAGGCGTTCTAAACAGGACTTGGGGTGAAAGCTTTCCAACTCAAGATTTTAAAGGGGTCCCCCCTTTAGCCACCCCCATCACCCCCTTCTCCCAGAGACAGTCTCAG
>NW_015386914.1:338875-340048 GCF_001527695.2 Protobothrops mucrosquamatus | reverse complement strand
TAATGACCCCCATTGTTATTGTTAGTCCATTTGGTGATATCCACATCCAGTCTCTTTGAAGTAGGCTGAAGGAAGTGAGAGCCATAAAGCCCCTTTGTTCACCCCCTTCCCTTCATCTTATGACAGAATCCAGAGCAGGCAGAAATGCGGGGTTTCATAATTGATAACTACAGATGGAATATATTTGGATTCTGACACTTGCGTAAGTTGAGCTGCGCACACATGTACACACGTGCCAATACACCGCTTGCGCAAGTTGAGCTGTGCACACATGTGTGTGGCAGCCCACTGTTCATGCAGCCCAGTTCCGAATAGGCCACTGCCCGGTAGTGGGCTGCTGCCCAGGAGTTGGGGACCACTGCCATACATCATCCCATACCAAAACTTGCATAATTATTTCAGGCAACTTAGCTGGCAAAATTCAATCTCTCAGGTACTACCATGTTTCCCCAAAAATAAGCCCTACCCCCCAAAATAAGCACTAGCTTGATTTTTGGGGGTGGGCCTAATATAAGCCCTACCCCAAAACTAATTGCTAGCATTGCGGTTGCCGTGGGGGGGGGCATGTCCAACAGAAACTGCGGAGTTTAGCATGGTACAAATAAGGTAGAAGATACTGTTACCGCACCAAAGCCATTGAGTCTGAGGTGATCAGTGAATTTGGTTTCAGCTTTTACACTGTCCCTTGACTAGAAAGGGTCTAATTCAGAGATCGCTCCCCTTTTCCTTTAGCATGGCCCATGCTTTTTTTCCAATTCTGCCTCAAAGTCTCAGTGATTCAGTTCTCTCCCCGCCTTCCCAGCATGCAGGCCTAACCCCGCCCCCTTCCTTTGACTAAGCCAAAGGATAGTGAAGATTGTGGAGTTAATTCACTCCAAAGAAAATTATTATTGGTAAATTTGTTTTCATTAGAGTGAAATAGATGAAAATAATAGAAACAGTAAGGCTAAACTAATGCTTTACTCATAGAAACATGTGAGATTTTACTCTCGGGATCCTGCGCCTGCAGGATGAACTTATTCCTCTCCAGAGGAATGGACTGGTAATGTACGTTGAACACCATCAACGGACCTCGCTTAGATAGAGAAACACACGGACAACATGTTTCTTCAGGTGAGATGGCATGCGAGAGCCTCGAAAAGCCTCTGTGCCTCTCTTTTATTGGTCTATAAA
>NW_015386914.1:327798-333434 GCF_001527695.2 Protobothrops mucrosquamatus | reverse complement strand
TCATTAGGGGATGTACAAAAAGCAGGAGGGGGAAAGGGTCTTCATTACCATATATGGAGCGAGAAACAAGAAACCAGGAGACACTAAATCATTCTTTAGCTTACGTATCAGAAACTTAAGGTCTTCATGCAGGCCTTTTCTGGGAAATTAGTCCCAATTTAAGAAACGAAACTTAACAGAGGGGATGAGCTCATTGTATGGACAAGGAACAAAGCCTACAGGCATTTCATAGGAAACGAAACTTATGTTAGAGATGAAACCTATAGCAGTGGAAAAGTACCCAGGGATGGTATTTTGCTGATGATTGCAACAGAAACAGGGTTGGAGAAAAAGAAGAGAAAGAAACATACAAGAAAGCAAATTGGAAATGATAGAGATGACACAAAATCAGATAGGATTTATTTTGGGAAACCTGAATTTCTAAATGATGAAAAGCAGAATTTTGGGTGTTGTGAAAAATAAACAAAAATTATCTGTCAATCTTTTTTTTTTATTGAAAATTTTGTAACATTTTACAATATAAATCCCCCCCTCAAAATCCACCCTTCCACCCCCCTCCCTCCCCCCCACTTCCCAGAGCCAATCACAGGAATAATAATAAAATAATCATACTCTAAATAATTTTAAACAACTATAAAAATAACAAATCTATAACCTCCTTTAACTCTATCTGAAAACTATTAAAATAACAAATCTATAACCTCCTTTAACTCTCTTTTCAACAAATATATAATTGATAAACACAATAATAATATCATATTAGTAATTAAAATTAAAAATAAGTAAACAATTATGTCATTTAAACAACAATAATACTCTAGAATTCAGTTGAAATTCAATTAAACACAATAATAATAACATCATATTAAAAAGTAAAAAATAAAACTAAATCATTTAAGCAACAATAATACTCTAAAATTCACTAAAAAAAAAAACAAAGAAAAAAAACCACTCTTTTAACCCCATATCCAGTTATTGAACACACTAATAATAACATCATACTAACAATTGAGAATAATAATAAGTAAACTATTATATCATTTAAACAGCAATAATGATCTAAAATTCATAATCTGCTCTATTATTAACATAATAAATTGCTCCCTAAACAAAATACCTTATACATATTAAAAAAAAACACCACCCTTCCACAGCCTTATTCATTCTTCTTACAATTAAATTAAAAAGCAAAGAAAATTCTTATTTCCAAAATTAATGTCTCAGTTCATACATCCACTTTTTAACTACTCTCTTTCTTGCATCTATAAGCTGCACGGGTCATTCTCTAGATTTTCTGATCCTCTCCAATTTCTCTAACTTGTTGCTTAGTTTCATCTTGGTCTTGTGATTTTGTCGCACTTGATAATAGCATAACTCCTTCAACCACTTCACCTTCATAAATTCCTTCCTTCCTGGTACCTTGTCAGACAAGAAGGCAAAATCCTTTCTTCTTCTAAATACTTTGGGTGGTATTTTCTGCTTATAAAAATCTTGAATGATTCCATTATGAATTGATTTTCTTGAAGAGTAAATAACAACATCTCTTGGAAGGTTTTTCTGTCTTGCAGCCCGTAAATTAATTCTATATTTTTTTTCCATTTCTCTCATGATATCTTCGGGCTGGCAAGTCAAAACCATAGCCAAATCTGCTGCATTCTCTTCCTCCAATTTCTCTCGAGGATTTTCTCTTATTGTAACAACCTCATTTTGAATTAAATCCACTTTTTCCTCCATTTCCAGTTTAAATTCCAAACTTTCAACATGTTCCTCTACTTCCTCCACCCATCCATCAACACATTCTTCATGACATGCCAGACCTTGAAGGACAAACAATATATCTTTTCTCATCTCTACATTTTTCTCTTCAAATTTCTTTTCAAAAAATTTCTTCATATCAATTCTAATCTGTCTTACATTGTCTTTCAATACATTCTGTATCTCTTTCAGTAAAGTTGGGGGGGAAGGCGGAGGAATATCAAGTTTTGGTTGCTGTGATGTTAAAACAGCTGCAGAGGAGATCGTGCTTTTCTGAGAAACAAAAAATCCCACACGTTTACAGGCCATTTTCTTGAAAGAAAAAAAATCTAATAGTCTTATAAAAACCTCAGACAACAATGGGGGAAGAATACTTACCCAAACAATACAAAGTAGCTAGGTCTGTTACAGTAGAATAGTCCAAGAGAAAGTTTCCAAAAAGTGAAAGTCTCATATATTTCCAGAAAACGAAAGTCCATATGTTTCAATCAAAGGAAAAGAAACACCCTTCCGCAGCCATATTCCTTCTTCTTCAAATTAGAATAAATACAAAGAAAATTCCAGAGTTAAAGTCCCATTTCAAACAGCTTTCAAAAACTCCTGTTAGGCTCTGTCTGCATATTAGATTCTACTCACAGTCATTAATTTCCTAAAGCAGCAGAGATTAGATGCGCGTCTGGCTTCATTCTATTGAACGAAGGCAGCCCGAAGCACAGAGAAGTCCCCGACTCTGGGGGAGCTCACCTCAGCCCTCACAGCTGGAAAAATGCGAAGGCTAGGGAGCTCTACCCCTATCGGGGAAGCTCACCCCCTCCCCTTTGCCCGGGGAGGGGGATTCCGAGCCGCGGAACAGCTGTTCCTGCGGCTCTAACGTGTCCTCGGGGCGGGCAGCCTCGGAGAGAAGCTGCCATCGGCGCCGCAATCCAACCGGAAGTCCAAAAATTATCTGTCAATCTTGATCTCCTAAATCCTTTCCTTCTCAGGGTTTCATTCATTTCATTTGCATTTGTTACCCATATTAAATGAAATAAAGTTTCCCATAGGAGAGCAAATTGTGATGTGCAGAGCCTATGCTGAAATTAGTTTAGGTTTGATTTTCTTCTCTTCCCCCAATTTTTGCCTCATCTCAGAAAATAAGCCAGACTTACTCAGCAAAAAAGCCAATTTGTGCCAGGAAGAAAGCTGTAGTGAAGAAGGAGGTCTGTACATCCAGCATCTAGGGCCCTCTGGCTCCCCTAGCATTTTCCTGGGTGATGGCCCATGCAGATTGTTACAACCGCTGCTAAAGGAGGGGAAGACTCTTTTTCTTGTTGCTTGGTGTTGTTGCTGGCAAGGCCCAGTCCTATGGGTAGGAATGGGAGCAAGAAAAGGGAGCAATTTCTCTAAAAGATTTTGGGGACTGGACACTTTTCTTCCCAGATGATCATCTCAATGACTGGGCCAATTTGTTGCTGGTTGAATTGCAGAGCAAGAGAAGTTAACAGAATAACAAATTTGGAAGGGACCTTGAAGGTCTTCTATTCCAACCCCCTGCTCAGGCAGGAAACCCTATTCAGATAGTCCTCGACTTACAACAGTTCATTTAGTGACCGTTCAAAGTTACAGCAGCACTGAAAAAAAGTGACATGACCATTTTTCATAGTTATAATCTTTCCAGTATCTCCATGATCATGTGATCAAAATTCAGATGCTTGGCAACTGGTTCATATTTATGACTGTTGCTGTGTCCAAAGATCATGTGATCATCTTTTGCAACCTTCTGACAAGCAAACTCAATTAGGAAGCCAAATTCACTTAACAACCAGGTTACTTAACTTATCAACTGCACTAATTCACTTAACATCTGTGGCAAGAAAGATCATAAAATGGGGCAAAATTTACTTAACAAATGTCTCACTTAACAACAGAAAGTTTGGGCTCAATTGTGGTTGTAGGTTGAAGTCTACCTGTACCATTCCAGACAAATAGCTGTCCATTCTCTTCTTAAAAACCTCCAGTGTTCAATCACCCACAACTTCTGGGGGCAAGTTGTTCCACTGATTAATTGTTCTCACTGACAGGCAATTTCTCTTTAGTTCTAGGTTGCTTCTATCCTTGATTAGTTTTCATCCATTACTTCTTGTCCTGCCCTCAGATGCTTTGGAGGATAGACTGTAACCCTCTTTTCTGTGATAGCCCATTAGATATTGGAAGACTGCTATCATGTCACCTCTTCTTGGAGAAGGCCCCAAGGATCTCGGAGAGACTTTGTCTTCTCCCAGTTGAAATCTGGGTTCTCTGGTACTTTATCATCCTTTCCTTGCACCTTTAAAGTAAGTGGAAATAGCACTGGCGCTCCACCCAGAGCAGTTCTTGTACTTGTTCTTCTATGCCAAGGACCTCCACAGCACAAGAGCAGAATTTTGCTGCTCTTGGATTAGGTCCTGTGGGGGGAGGGAGGGTGGGGGGAATGGAGGGAGGGGGCATTTGGTTAGGTGGGAAACAAGGATGGTGAAGGCAACCATACATTGAGGAAGACCTTTATAAACCTGGCCTGGACAGTAGAAGTGGGAATTTTCTGATCTGATTAAAATCCAAACAACAAAAAGGTTATACTGTCAGTTCATATTTATTTGCAACAAAATGAACCTGCAATCCATCTTTGAAACCCTAAAACTGGGAAACTTCCTATTAATCACAATTTATAAACATAATTCTCTGCTTAGCAGGAAAATCAGAAGTTTGAGAGCAAAGCAATGCAAGAAATGGTTGAATCTTGAAGTGTCCAAAAATGTTTTTTTTTCTGTTCCTTCTTTGCAGTTGTGTGTAATATTGGAACCAATGCAAGAACTTATGTCAAGACATAAAACGTATAATTTAAGTCCTCGGGACTGCTTGAAAACATGTTTGTTTCAAAAATGGCAGCGGATGGTGGCACCTCCAGGTAGGAATTCTCTCTAGTCTCTGATTCTAAGTGGGTGAAAGAGTAAGAATTTAAGAACATGGAATACTGTACTATTGAAAGTCCTGTGACTATCCTGCAGATATTCACTCTAATTATTGTTTCAGTAGCATTATTGGATTCCTGAATGTTAGCATTTCTGTGAGAGGGGGATGGAGAAAGAGGGTATATGACTTCATGCAGGTGATGATCGTCATTATACAAATGGTGTGCATTATATAATAGTGGCGTAAAATATGTTCTGCACCTGGAGCTACTTCTCCAACCAACTTCTTAGTCGCATGCAGGACTTCTGGACTGTGTACAGATGTAATCCTACACCATCAAAAAGAGGTATGGAAATCCAATTGCTCTTGACATTAGCATGCTAGCCATTGTGGAGGTTGCCCAAAATGCACAATTCCTAAAATATGTGGGAGACATTCCCAAGATGTTTTGCAGTATGCAGAGTTAAGAACATCTGGGATAAAAATTGTTGAGGCTGAAACTTTTAGATTGTGCCTCAAGTTAAACTTAATCAACACTGGCTTTACCATGAGGAAGGATGAGAAGTAGTTCAGGTGGGCCTTTTAGCCTTTCATCCACCATGTGGCACCAGATGTAGTTAATCTTCATGTCTCCCCCCCCCCAAAAAAGAGAATAAATTCCTACTCAGCCCAATGGCTGTGGCCTGATGTTTGGCATGTCTGTTGTTCGTCCATCGATTTCGATGAAGACCTTGACATCTTGTGGATTGTGGGTCATCAACGGTGTGTCCGTAGATGGCTGATTAGACCGATGTTAGCACGGAATGTTCTGCCACATACTGAACAGAGAAGTGTGGACACTGTTGCTTCAGCATTTGCAGCTCTGGCTTTACGGAGTGCTCGCTTCTCTTGTGCCAAGATTGTCCTCCTGTGTTCATATGTCTGGCACCCCTGGTAAACCAGGGTACGCCACG
>NW_015386914.1:318625-324855 GCF_001527695.2 Protobothrops mucrosquamatus | reverse complement strand
GGGGTGTGGCCGCTGCGTATGTTACAGCTACTAGGAGCCACAGGTGAGAGCTGAGTGTCAGGTGGGGACCAAAGGTGTACGAGCTGCCCTAAAAAGGGCACGACATGCCCTCCACCAGAGGTGCTACCCCTCCCTGAACACCCCATACAGAAGAGAGGAGAAGAGGGAGGAGACAAGAAGGAAATTGTTCTGTGCTCTACTCCTGCAAATAGATCCCTCTTTCATGAAGTTTCTAGGGTTGTCATGGTTCCAGAAGGGTGCCATGGCTGTCTTTAGATATATTTAAATATGCAAATCTTTTCCATGTTTACATGCAAATGTTTTGTAGTGTCCTGTTTTTAGATGCCTTTCATCCAAATGATGAAAGCAATGTCCCTCCCTCACGAGGCAAGCTCCATCCCTTTCACATGTGCTGTCACAACACTCTTTTCGTCACTTGACTACCTCTTCAGTCAGCCATATAGCACAATTAGTTATTTTAATTCCATTTTCACGTTTTATCTTTCATATTGCTATTGTAGCTTGATTCCCTTTATGAATGGTTCAGCAAGACTTAGCTGCAGCAGTGCTAAAGATTTGCCTGATGAATAATCCATTATAACCATTTTATACAATTAGTGCTCCAAATCTTTTGATATTATCACCTTGTTATATTTGAGTACCTAATAACTATAGGCCTTCACAGTTTAAGGACTGTTATTACATTATAGCTCAGGCCATGCTCTTGTTTACATGCAACCATTAGATAGGCTGCCAAATTATGATTTCAATACAGATTTTATTTGTTACTTATTATTATTTTATTCTAGGACTTTTAACTAGATACTCTTCTGAGCATTTTTAATTGTATTGGTCTTTGACTGTAATAAATTTGAGTGAAACTAAATGTAGCTTTAGAGGACAGAAAGAGAAGGAAAAAAATAAAGAAATTGCACAGATAAGAAATATAAAAGGTCATCTAGAACTAAAAAAAAAAACCCATGATCATACTATTTCCTAAAATTATCACTGATCATTTTGCCTAATAGAATCTGGGAAATTTTTCCAATTGTGTAGGTGCTCTGTCGCTGGTGGTTTTCAAGAAAAGATTGGACAACCATTTGTCCAAGGTGGTATGAGGACTTCTGCCCTGGGAAGGGGGTTGGACTGGAACACTTCCAAGTTCCTTTCCAACCCTACAATTCTATGTACACCTGTTATGAGGTATTTCTGGTAGGAAACAGATCATTTTTGATTCAGTGCATTTCTCCGACCCTCCCACTTCAGGATTTATCCAGAGGAAAAGAAAACTTTGCATAAATAATTCCTAACTGCAGCCCATGCGAGCTAATACTTATATTGACTTCTAGAGGGCAAAGTGAATGGATGTAAATCTTAAGTTTCTCTTCTGACTCTGAGCCAAAGTAATCTAGTTTCTTGACAGTGCCCATTATGAATTCAGGCAATTTGTCTCCTCTTTTTGCTCAGTTGATTATGGCAAGCAACTTTTTGTAAGGACTGTAAATTACTATTACTATGATACAGTATTTCCCAATCTTGGTAAGTTATGTGGATTTCAATTCTCCAGCAAGCATGGTTGATTAGGGAATTCTAAGTTGAAGTCCACATATCTTAAAGTTGCTAAAGTTTGGAAACACTACTATAACATAACACAATACAACCAATACTGAATTACAGAATAGCATACAGCAGAGCATTATTTTTGTATCATGGATGGCAAAACTATAAACAACTGTTCCTTTTTTTCCTACTTCTTAACGTATATGTGCTTTTTGACTCAAATTAACTTTCCCGATAGTTAGCTGTTTTTTCAGCTTTGTGCCTGCCCCCTTTTAATGAAATTGAGATGGCACAGATTCATGCATGGCAGCCAGGCTCCTTCATCTCTCTGCATATGCCTTTGTGCTACATCTCAGCCTTCTCTCCCACAGAGCCTGCAAGACAGCCCAGCACCAAACGGAGAAAAAGGAAAAATTCCACCAGCAGTACCTCCAACAGCAGTGTCGGGAATAACATCAACAGCACCAACAGCAAGAAGAAAGCCTCAGCAGTGAACCTGAGCCTTGCCAGTCAGGTACCTGTAAGTCTCCTTTTCATTTTAGGCCTCACCTAAGACCATCTGTAGGCCAGGATCCCTAAAAGAGCAAAAACTGCTGTAAATCATTAAGCAACTCCTTCCCACATGGAGTTCTCAAGTGACTCAGGCAACCTATTCAAGTACCAAGCAGGGTTTCAAAAGTTGCCTTATTGGTATTGGCCAGTGGGGAAGGGCTGGGCTCAATGGGGCTTTTACCTGCCCTCCATAGAGCTTTACAATGCTCCCATGCCTTGCTGCACACCTGTGGAAAATGGATCCAATTTGTAAAAAAAGGATGGGCAATGCAGGCAAGCACTCTTGGCTAGCGGTGCAATCATAAATATCTGGTGGGAACCACACTGACCTCCTGGTGCTACCATGCAAACAATGCATATGACATAATTGATATGATGACATCATTGCATTGTCCCTCCATGGCTCTGTTCCCCCGCAGGTGATCCCACTCAATCAGGATTCAGATTCTGCTCCTATACATTATTTTGGAAAGATGAATAGACAATGCTATAATGAATACCATTTTTCTTACTCCATAACTTAAATGTGCTTTTATAGATCATCCTTATTGTTTAGTAGTTTGTATGACCATATTCTTCAAGAAGCAAGAGAAACTGTCTGCCCTACCAGTTCAAGAAAAACTGGATTTTCTATGAACATTTTATAGCCACCTGGTTTCATGAGATTCCACCAGCATTTGGCTCTAAGTGTGAGAGAGTGTCTTCATTGTCTTGAATGAGCCAGCAGTGTGCAGCAGCAGCCAAAAAAGCTAATATAATCCTGGGTTGTATAAACAGAAGCATAGAATCAAGATCACGTGAAGTATTAGTACCGCTTTATAAAATCCTAGTAAGACCACACCTGGAATACTGCAACCAGTTCTGGTCACCATACTACAAAAAAGATGTTGAGACCTTGGAAAAAAATCAGAGAAGAGCAACTAAGATGATCAAAGGCCTGGAGACTAAAACATACGAAGAACGGCTGCAGGACTTGGGTTTGGCTAGTCTAAAGAAAAGAAGAAATAGGGGATACATGATAGCAGTATTCCAGTATTTGAGGGGCTGCCAGAAAGAAGAGGGGGTTATGTTATTCACCAAAGCACCAGAGGGCAGGACAAGAAACAATGGTTGGAAACTGAACAAAGAGAGAAGCAACCTGGAATTAAGGAGAAACTTCCTGACAGTAAGGACAATTAACCAGTGGAACAGCTTGCCTCCAGAAATCGTGGGCACTCCATCACTGGAGATTTTTAAGAAGAGGTTAGACAGTCACTTCTCTGAGATGGTATATGTTCTCCTCCTTGAGTGGGAGGCTGGACTAGAAAACCTCCAAGGTCCCTTCCAGCTCTATTCTATTCTATTCTATTCTATTCTACTCTACTCTACTCTACTCTACTCTACTCTACTCTACTCTACTCTACTCTACTCTACTCTACTCTACTCTACTCTACTCTACTCTACTCTATTCTATCCAGAGGTTCTGAAATAAAACTTCAGAATGGTTCCTTTAGATCCTAAATTGCTAGAACCTACCAATGGACTCTACAATCATGGATATTGACCTTGACAAGATCCTCCTACTGTTTTTCTACTCAAGGAAGTAGCAACAGTTCTGCCAATATGCTTCATTTGGACTTCTTACTGAATTGACATACCCAGGATTGCAGTGGTGGGTTATCCTACATAACGTGCAGACTGTATTTAATTAATGGGTGGACCTGAAGATGCTGATCTTCACCTTTTGCTTTGTTTAATGTTGAAATGTAGCTAAATGTGACCTGATTAGCCCAAAACTATGTGTGTACCTGTGCAAAACAGAACCCAAAGATTGAATTCTTTGATTCTACTTATCATTTCATAAGCAGGAGCTAGGAGCACTCCTGATCTGCAGCCTCAACTCTGGAAGGGAATGGAGTGTTTCATTTGACAACAGTGACTCTAAGGCCAATTTAAGGAGAAACATTGAGGGATTTTAAATGGAGTCACTTCCAGTCCTCCTCATAGGTTGGTGGCCATTATACAGAACTAGCTAGTGAAGATAAGGTGTACTTGAATTGGAAGGTGTCTTTAAGGTTCTACTCTTGGAAAGGTAAATGCAACCCAAAGTCTTTTATGCTTAAGTTTCCTTCAGCTTAGTTGCCAGGATCTTTTACTCTATTCTCCCCTCTCCCCCTGCCCTGCCTGTTTACTTCTTCCTTGCAGCATTAGAGAGAGCCTTGTATTATAAGATATGAGATCCATCAAGCATTTCTTTGTTGAAATATTTCTACATTATAACAAACATTGAGCCTGTTTTATAAAACTTGGTCAGGACATAATGGAGAATGATGGTTGGCTATAGATGTGGTCTGTCAGGGTTAGCAGACCAAGGAGTTGGCTCTGGTGAATTGTAGATGATGTAATACAATGTTATCAACTTGGCAACTGTAAGATGTGTGGACTTCAACTCCCAGAATTCCCTAGCCAGCATGGCTGGCTAGGGAATTCTAGGAGTTGAAGTCCACACACCTTAAAGTTGTCAAGGTTGAGAAGCCATGGTATAGTAATAAGAGAGGGTGGGTAGTGCATCAGAAGAGGAGAAATTCCCACCCAACATTTTTTTTCTTACAAGAGTATTAAATCACAATTTATAATGTTATAGATTAAATGGCACTATGCCATACATGACAACATGCAAATGCAGTGCTTTTCAAGCTGTGGTAAGTCCCATTAGGTTTGCCACACTCAGATACTAACTCCAGACTTGATATAAGCCACAGGTTCCAACCACAGGCATCCCGAGAATCAGCCACCAAATGGTGGCATCAGAGTGGCTGAACTGGGTACAGTTGCAGGAGGCTTCCTATAAGTAAATCATTCTCAATTCTGTACCAAATCTCCAAAAAGCAACTTGGAATCACCCAGGTTTAGGTCAGTTTCAGACAATGTTGGGGCAAGGCAGAGATAAGGGGAGAGTATCAAAATGCTATAAAACAGTGAAAACTTTGATGGTTCTAATGGTTTTTGAAGGGTGAAATGATAAGGGTAGAATCAGTTTGCCACCTGCCACGTCCTGCTCCCTCTCCCATTCTTACAACCTCAGGTCAAAAGATTTGGCCCCAACTATTCTGATGACGTGATCTTGGCACTAGGGATCTCTTAAAATCCCCTGGAAGGGCATTGAACTAAAATTCAGCAGATTACTGATTTATCATTTCTTGTTAAAATAAATTTTGGTGTACTAGAAATAAACCTTGGGATTTTATTTGGATTTCTCCAGAAATACCACCCTCCAAAATTTCCTGCACTATTGTGAGATTGGTAAAATATTAGGAGCAATTGGAATCTTACTGCAAAATCTCCCCAAATCTTACAATTGGAGTGCTAAGTTTTCATAAGGTTTGGTGATCTTTCAAGAATTTTGTTTTTTATTATTTTTCATTTAAATTGTGGTGATAACACCTGGCTTTTCAAAACCACGTTCTTATGCCTGCTGGCCTAAGTAGAAATAATTCCCAGATAGAAATATTTTTGGAAAGCCAATAGAAGAAGACTTACTTGTAGGTTTCTGAGAAGCAATAAGAGTGTCATGGTTCCGACTGATGAACCCAACCAAGCAAACATCTTCAAGACATTCCAATCTCTTAATGTAAACTTTACTGAGTGCACCAGTTTGGCACATTATGAAAGCAAAGACAGCTCTGGCCAGACCCCACCCACATCCCCATAGTCAAAGCATAGAATTCTTCCTTCTCCCTCTTGGTCAGGTCACATTGCCCAATCAAACTGGAAAATATTGTTATGATAAAGCATCTTCAAGTCTACCCAGACACTTGGTAGAATGTCCTTGAATCTCAGGTCTGGCTTTTGATCTTCGCAGCTCACATTCCCTTCCCTTCCCTTCCCCCAGGTTTGTTGGCAAGTTGAGAAACAATATTTTTACACCAGCAAACTGTACTTTGTTTTTTTTATTGAAAATTTTTAAAATTTTTACAATATAACTCCCCACCTCCCTCATACCCCACCCTTCCCCACCCCCCTCCCTTCCCCCCGACTTCCCAGAGCTACACACAGGGTTTACAATACAATAATTATATTCTGTCTTAAATTATATTATCCTTAAGTTAACAATTCTATAACATCCTTTAGCTCTCTTC
>NW_015386914.1:304972-314972 GCF_001527695.2 Protobothrops mucrosquamatus | reverse complement strand
CTTATTGGTCATACTAAGCTGGAACTGCAGTGCATCAGGAGGTGGGTTGTTTTTTTGTTTTTGTAAATACAAATTTCATCAACAATGCATTGGGGTGAAAAGGTGGCACTTACTGTACATAGCTCAAAACACATTTGAGTAAGCAACATAATATTGAGTAAGCAACATAATATAGCCCAAGGATCTGCTGATACAGTTCTACAGAGGAATTATTAAGTCTGTTATTTGTACCCCAATAACAGTCTGGTTTGACACAGCAACCAAACAGGACAGATACAGACTTCAATGGATAGTTAGGACTGCAGGAAAAAATAACCGCAACCAGCCTGTTTCCACTGAAGATCTGTATACTGCATGAACCAGGAAGAGTGCTGAGAAAATATCTATAGATCCTTCACATCATGGACATAATCTATTTCAACTTCTCCCCTCAGGACACTGCTATAGAGCATTGCATGCCAAAATAGCTAGACCCAAAGATAGTTTTTCCCCCATGCCATTACTTAATTCCCACAACACTGTCTCATTTCTCACTTTTTCTCATCTTCTCAACTATCTTCTTCTATTGCAGGGGTTCCCAATCAGGGATGCAAAATGATATTCCAGGGGGAGCAAAAACTTGGGTTTTCAAAATTATAGTGCATATGCATAATTCGTTGCCATTATTTCGAACTTTTGTAAGGGGTGCGGGAATGTATCAGAAGCGTTCTAGGGGTGCAGGGTATAGAAAAGGTTGAGAGCTGCTGTTCTATTGGTACATTAAATGCAAGCCTGCGTTTTAAAGATCCTTATGCATGTTTCTTTTTCTCTGCTTAATCTCAGTATATACCCTTGTAATCTATTAATTATATTTTAATGATGAATACCAAACTTGTTGTTGGCAACCTTGAACTTAGTTTGGTTAAATTCTTTGCTTCCAATAAATAATTGCTTTAAATTTGATGCCTAAGCAACATCTGAAAGCAAATACCCAGACTTGTTTCCTCTTTCTCAGTCGACCTCAAGCATCGGGCCCACTACATTTCAAGAGAGGAAGGACTGGGGAAACAAAAGATAAATGATTGCAAAAGGGGGTTGCCCTGTGCAAGTGGAGGTGCAGATCCTTACTCCGAAGAGCAGCAATATGCAGCAGTCCGTGACTTAACAACCATTCATTTAGTTACCATTTGAAGTTAGAACAGCAATGAAAAAAGTGACTTACAACTAGTCCTCACACTTACACTATTGCAGCATTGCCATGCTGACATGATCTAAATTCAAGCACTTGGCAATTCGTGTGTATTTACAACAGTTAGAGCATCTTGGAGTCATGTAATATCATTTGCAACCTTCTCTGCTGGCTTCCAACAAGCAGTATGAGAAGCTGGAGTTGTTTAATGACCACATGAACAACTACGTTGATTTGCTAAACAACCGTGGCAAAAAAGGTTGCAAAACTGCATGTGAATCACTTAACAATAGAAATTCTGGTACCAGTTGTGACTGTATGTCAAGGATGCACCTGTAAAAGAGAAAAAGTGTTGGAGTTTAAAAATGAATTTGAGCAATAGTAATGAGACTTTAGAAGAGTACCAGCCAAACGATTTGTAGTTACAGAGAGCCAAGAAGGACAAAGTTGAAGAAATTACAGAGTTTTAAATGGTAGAAATAGAAAACAACCTTTTTCTATATCCATAGTTTGTGGACTTTTAGTGAATCTACCTGAAAGAAAACTCTTTTTTTCAAATTGTTTAATTTCAAATTAGGGATGGGGTTATCTCAAGATTCTTGAGAATGCAGCCAAGAAGTAGAAGTGTTTATTCTCTTTAATCTTTTCTTCAGGAAGAAGGATTTTTTAAATCTAGGGTGCTTTTCCTTTTTCTGTTCCTAGGTAAACATCAGCAGGCCTGCATTTCTTTGGTATGGTTCATAGGAAGCAAATGGGGTCCTGAATAAGCCACAGAGGTACCATGCATGTCACAACATCTATAGGCTAATGATGTGACTGAAGTCATGTACATGATGGCATTGTGCTGCACATGAGGTCACTTGCCCCCTCATGAATGCCCATAACCTATGTGGCGAGGATTCTCCATAATTACTGAGCCAACTTTCAGTCATGAAGTCAAGAAAGATTGCTCAGTTCCTATCTTGTGTTTCTTGCTGGCTTAGGATGAATCACAAATCACCAACAAGCAGTTGTACTAGAAGTTTATTTATTTAGTGTAATGGCAAACATTTTTAAAAGCACATCACAATTACATTCTCGAGTAAATATGAAACTAGTTATTTACAAATTTAAAGACAGTGTAAGGACCTACCTCAGGAAAGCACGACTTAGGAAACAGGCATTGTTTCAAAGGGGATCTTTTACTGAGAAAAAGTGATGGCAGAATAAAAAGCGGAATCTGAAGTTCCTGCACAAAACATTAAGCTAAAAGTCACTCTTCAGCCCCACCCCAATGCCCCAATCCATCAGGAGCCAATCCACTGGCGTGAACATGTTATGAGAACTTTGAGCCAAAAAGGTGATAACCGGCCGTTGTCCAGGTGCCTTGTTCTTGCCAGTCTGCTGGAGTGAAAACAGATGGCCCTGAGGGTATTCCCCCCTCCCTAATTCCTATGTAGATAAATCAAAGCGAAAGTAAAAATAAATGCTAGTAATACAGAAACATCCTCAGTTCACACCAATGCGTACTCCCCCTCCCCTTTCTTATGGCAGTATTCCGAAGGGACCTGACATGCAGCCCCTCTAAAAGAATGGAAGATTCAACTGGAGAAGAGAAAAATAACCAAGAAGGGGAAAAGAAATAGTGGTTAAGTGTTCATTTAGGTTTATCGGGATAGCGGTCATGAAAGCATTTGACTAGTCTGGGGCTTTTACATGATTTTTTTGCACCCACTCAGGATGAGCCCCAGGAATATCTTTCCATGTTACTAATGTTGGGTGAATCCCAGGTGTATGTATGAGTCTAGGATTTCTTTAATCTTAAAATGCTGTTTTCCCTCCACCATGATAGGCTTGGGGACTGGAGGGGGTGCCAGCCTTAAGGGCAATACCACTTCTGGTTTAAGGAGGCTGCAATGGAACATCGGGTGGACTTTTCTCAATGATTTTGGTAATTCTAATTCCACTGTAACTGGGTTAATAATTCATTTTATAGGGAAAGGCCCTATATATTTTGGTCCTAACTTCTTTGAAGGTTGTAGGGACTGAAGGAACCAGGTGGACATATATACATGGTCCCCAGTGTGGAATGGTTTAGGTTCCACTCTCTTTTTGTCAGCTTGGGCTTTATAAGCCGCCCAGGCTTCCACCAGGGCTTTGCACATAATGGGCCACATATTTTTCAATTGATTGATCCACTCTTTTAAAGAGGGGATCATGGGTTCTTGGGTTAGTAGTTCAGACATTGGGTTAAAATCTTACCCAATTGCCACTCAAAATGGCATGAAGCCTGTGCTGGTGTGCACAGCATTGTTATAAGCTATTTTGGCAAATGGCAAGAAATCCGTCCAATTATCTTGTTGATAATTAATAAAACAACATAGGTATTGCTCCAGTACTGAATTTGCTCATTCTGTCTTTCCATTTGTCTGTGGATGATGACTAGAACTGAGTCTTTGGTCAGTTTCTAGGAGGTCCAGAAAAGCTCATCAGAATTTTGACATGAATTGGACCCCTCTGTCTAAAATGATGCATTGTGGTGCTCCATGTAAGTGATAAATGTGATGCAGGAACATCTTGGCCAGTGCTTTAGCCGTGGCAATTTTCTGGCAAGGGATGTAATGGACTTGCTTGGAGAATAAGTCAGTCATGACCCAAATTACAGTATTTCCTGAGCTTTCGGGGAGTTCTATGATGAAATCCATAGAAATCTCTCTCCAGGGTGCTGAAGGTTCAGCTACTGTTTGGAGTAGCCCTGGCGTTTTTCCCTGCCTCCGTTTTGTGGAAGCACATACGGGGAAACTGGAAACATAACTTTCAATGTCTTTTTTGAGTGAGGGCCACCAGAACTGTCTTTTGAGAAGGTGTGAGGTTTTCATGAACCCAAAATGTCCCACTAGTTTCAAGTTGTGGCACATTTGCATAGTTTTTAGTCTCTGGCTGGCAGGCGTGTACAATTTCCCACCTACCCACACTGGTCCATCCTGCATGGAGCAGAGGTTTTTATGGCTGCCAAATCACTCATCTGTTTCCAAGGGTTTTTAAAGTCAGCTATGATAGCATTGTCTATGGGTGTTTCCCCCTTCTGTTGCTCTTTCTTAGTGACCTGAGCTGCCAGCTGATTGACGGAGAGAAGGGGCTTTATTATTTCCATCTTGGAACTGTTGTATTGTGGCATTCTTGACAAAGCATCTTGACAAAGTAAGTAGCGTAGAGTGAAGTTGAAGCGCTGGAAGTATTGAGCCCACCGTGCTTGCTTTGGAGACAGTTTCTGAGGGGTTTTCAAAGCTTCCAGGTTTTTGTGATCAGTCCAGACCTGGAATGGGATTTTGCTACCTTCTAAGAAGTGCCTCCATATAAGGAGAGTCCATCAAACCACATAAGCGTCTTTCTCCCCTATTGCCCACCGATTTCCATTTTGGTCAATTTCCATGATGTTTATGCAGTTTCCCTTTTACATTTTCTTGCAGCAGCACAGCCCCCACCACAACATCACTGGTGCCACTTGGATGACAAAAGGTTTTCCTGGGTCTGGGTATTTCAGTACCGATTCAGCAGAAAAAGGTCTTTTGACCTTTGCGAATGCCACTTGGCATTCCATAATCAATTTCAAAGGTTGGCTGGGTTTTGGTTTGTCCCCACCTTTTGTTTTTAGCAAGTTGGTGATAGGGAGGGCTATTTGAGTGAATGAAGGGATGAACTGCTGGTAGAAGTTGGCAAATCCCAGGAAACTTTGGAGTTACTTCCTGGTTCAGGGAGGTGCCCATTTCAGCACTGCCCATACCTTCTCTGGATCCGTCTCAACCCCCTCGTGGGAGATCCGATAGCCCAGGTAGTCAATTTTTTCTTTGTGAAACTTGCATTTGGATAATTTGGCATATAATTTGGCTGCACAGAGTTTTTTCAGTACGGCCCTAATCAGCTTTACATTTTCCACTTTTGTTTCGATATAAATAAGAATGTGAGCAAGGTACACTAGGACCCCCTTGTACAAATGTTCATGGAGCACCTGGTTTATCAGCTGCATGAACACTGTGGGTGCTCCTTGCAGGCCAAGGGGAGTACTTTGAACTGGAAACAGCCTAGCAGGCAGTTGAAGGTGGTTTTCCATTCATCCCCCTTCCTTGATTCTGACACAGTAGTAAGCCTCCCACAATTTTGAAAAAAAAAATCCTTTGGCCAGGTGGGCTAACATGTCCTTCATGAGGAGAAGGGGGGTATACATTCTCCATGCATGCCACATTTAATCCACAATAATCAACACAGAGATGAAGAGAGCCATCTTTTCTTGAAACAGAGCAGGAGGTCTGTTGGTCAGGCTGGTTGGATGAACCCCTGGGCCAGATTTTTGTCAATAAAAGCACGTAGTTCATCTAGCTCCCTGGGGGTCATTGAATAAAATTTGAGCTTCAGCAATTTAGCCCCTGGAACAATATCAATAGCGCAGTCAGTGGGTTGGTGAGGAGGGAGTTCATCAGACCCCCATTTACTAATACATCTCTTAGATACTGGTATTCTTTTGGTATGTCTGGCATTTGCTCTCCCCTTGCAATTGCAGCCACTTCCCGTTGGGGGCCCCTCTGGGGAGGGGCATGATGCTCAGCGCCCTGTGGCGTTCTGTCCCTCCCTGAGAATTTCAGGAGCCCTTTCCTCCAGTCCACCCCTGGGTCCCATTTCTTTAACCAGGCCAAGCCCAGAAGGGGTCTTCCATTCCGGTGCTACTATGAAACTTAAAGTCTCTGAGTGGGTCCCTATTTTCATCCCCAGGGGCAGAGTGGCGAAAGTGGCTTGGATGCCTCCTGCGACTGACCCATCTAGTTGGCAGAACGTGATGGGGGGTTTTAGCCTTCTTAAGCAAATCCCCAACTTCTCCCCTAAAGCTGTGCTAACCAGACATCTAGTACATCCCAAATCCAGCAGGGCTCTTAAGGAAGCGCCCTTCCCAGCCTCAGGGAGATGTAATTCTATAGGCATAGTCATTGGCATGATCGGCCCACTTACTAAGGGGTCATCCTCATAGTCAGTGTCCGAGAACTCTTGGTCTTCCTCCAATGGGGTCAGAGTCCCCCTCTTTTTTGGCAAGGGATCAAGCTCCATGGCCTCGGTACTCCTCAGGGCCATCTCCTTTGTGCAAGGCTGTGGCTTGGCAGTCTTCATGCTTGGTGCATGCTCTCCCTTCTTGGCTGGGGTTCTTGCTCTGCATTTGGCTGCTTGGTGGCCTTCCTTCCCGCATTTGAAGCAGGCAGTGGAACATACTGGCTGGGGTTGATGCTTAGTCACTATCTGTTTTGGAGCACCACAGCTACATTCCAAAAAGGAGAGCTTTCCCCATTTATGGAGGGAATAAGCAAACCTGCCATGTTGGGTCCTACAAAGAGTGTAGGAATCCTACATTCAGACATCTCCTGTGCAACAATATAGAGTCAGCAAATTTTCCACAATGGCAGCCAGGGAGTCCTTGTGATTTCCTGGCTTAAAACACCTCACTATGATAACACCTCAGGAAAACAGTCTTTCTAAGGACTTAGCATCTCAGACCAACCATCCAAATAAAGCAAAGCAACATAGAACAAATAAGCAGAGCTAAGTGTGTTAGGAGTGCTGGGCAAAAAAGGCCTGTTGTACTTAGAGCAACAGCACTACACAACTTTCCTACTTGCTTCCTTGCTTACCCCTTCTGACCATTTGCAATTAGCATCCCAACTTTTGGGGTTGATAGCAGTTGGACAGATTGGCACCTTTCTGGGCTACTGAGAAGTACCATGAAATAGCAGATGGTAAATTCAGGCTTGTTGACAATCAGCAGGTTTTTTGCTAATTACTTAAGTAATGATGCAAATCACTGTGAACATTGGGTTTTTTTTAAAGTATCTATCTAAATCAATTATCATAACTAAATGGCAACACATCAAATGCATTGGTTAAGAATGTGAACTCCTAAGTTCATTCTTTCTTTCCATGGCTTATGCATTAAAGGCAGCTTTTAAAAGGATTGTAACAATGAAGGGAGAAATAAGTTAGGATTAAAGAAGTCAGGCAGGGTTATATGGGGAGGATGGTCAGAAAAGTCAGGATTGGTGGTTGTGAGCCTGTGAACAAGTCTTCAGTCATGCAGTCACAGACAGCATCTTGATTTTTTTTGACCATCCCTGATCTGATCAGGAGTTTTGGTTTATCCCTCTTCTGCTTTTGATGTGGAAAACCCCGAGACAGCTTCCAAGCATCTTGTTGAAACAAATTTCACTAGATTCTGTCTTTGAGACTAATAAAACTATTCCTGAGGTGATACTACTTGCTTTTGCTACCTGAAAACCCCACAAATATTGTGAATTGGTAAATAATGTGTTGATTCTATACAGTGTCACATCACCTTTTTACACAACTATTTCATCTCTTTCAGTCAACAATTTGGAATTTTTGAAAATTAGATTTCCAAGTTAGCAATATACAAACAGAATTCCAACAGGTTTGAATATACCCCTTTGAGGCCTGGCGGTGATAATATGGGGGAATGTGTGGAAGGATTTGGGGTAATCCTCTCATAGGAATTGAGATACTTTGTTTAGCTTGTTCCAGTTTCTAACAGTTAACAAATCATGGATCCCTTTCCAGGATGTGATGGTTGTTGGGGAACCCACTCTGATGGGTGGAGAATTTGGTGATGAAGACGAGCGGCTGATCACTAGACTGGAGAACACGCAATATGATGCAGCCAATGGTCTGGATGATGATGAAGACTTCAACAATTCCCCTGCCCTAGGTAATAACAGTCCTTGGAACAATAAAACTTCTACCAACCAGGAGACCAAGTCTGAGAACCCCACAACCCAGGCTTCCCAGTAGAGCTCCATACCCATCCCCTGCTTGGCTAGTAACAGCAACTAACCTTCATCTCACAGCATTCCATAGGTAAGCAGAACAAAAACCTCTAGATTTTCCACAAAGATAGAAGCTATTTCTATATGTACAGCTTTTTTGAAATTAGAAAAAAAAATTGTAAGCACCCAGGGGATAATCTCGGAAATTCGTGGCACTGACCTCAGTGAAACTAAATATGTAAGTAGCACCTCATGATGATTTTTCACATTTCAATGGAGGATTTTTTGCCAGGATAATCCCCTTTTATTCTATAAAGACCATACCTTTTGTCAGTGCTCAGGATCAAATGACTTTTTTTACCATGATAAAGGACATCCTGGCTTTTCTTATTCTACAATATAAATGGGAAGAGCAGACAATTTGGAAACAGCTTTTATTTTCTGTCTATGCCATTGATTTTTCTGGTGATCCATTTGAGAAGGCAAGAGGCAGAAGAGGAGAAGATTTTTTTTTAATCAGGCTCCAGAAAGAGCTTATTGTTATTATTTAAAAAACACAGTAGCAAAGTGTTATCATTTAGTCTGCATATTCTGGGCTGAAACCTTTCCCCATCTGAATCAGCAAATGAGGACCAGAAGATCTGAGGCCACATGGTGGAGAATGCTACTGTAATGTTTGAAATTAAAATATTTTCTCAGAGAAGGAAATCAGGCTTTCTGGGACAGCAATGATTCAGCCATTATAATGTCGGCTTTATTAAATATGCAACCATCCTAATGTTGCTAGTTATAAAATGCAGCCTTGATATTTCAAATGATAAGCCTTTAAGCTGTTGCAATAAGGTCATAACACTACCCCAATATCTTTTTTTATGGCTCTGATCCATAGCAGAGCAGGCATGTTGCCACTCTGAAATCTGAAAAATCCAGTCCCAAAGATGATTGGTAAAACTTTAGGTTTCTTGAAAGGGGGTGTGTGTGAGCATGCATATCTAGCTATGTGACTGGCTAGGAATAATTGTGAGATCAAAGTTACACATGTTTAATTCTCCTGAAATCTTTCTTAACATCTCCATAATTTTCTCTTTCCTGGCATAGGTTGACCATCTCTTGCCTTTTTTCACTCCCATTTCTATTCTTCATTGCTTTCAGGCAAACAATGTAACAGATTCTAAATCAAAGTTTTTCATACCCTTGTGAAAAGCACCGAAACAATTATAAATGCCGTTTTGTTTCATCAAAGATGTAACAAATATTTTTATGTGGAAGGAGGGTAGCTGTACCCTATTAATGTTTATGCTTTGTAAAATTGCTGTTGATCTGAATTTTGAAAGCCATGTAATCCATCAAATTTGTGAACAATTTGAAAAAAACCAATTTGGGTTCTTATTGCATATTGTTTATTTGGTTCTTTTCATGCTTTATTTCTTGTATAATAATATTTTTTGTAAAGTTCTTCAAATTAATTAATTTTGATTAAAATGTATTTATGTGAAATTTTATAAAATAAACTATTTTTTTCATTTAGATATTTTCAATTCATCATGTAAAAAATACAGTGAGTTGATCTGTTATGTTACAACTGTATTTTATGTTTGCTTTGCCAATATGTGTGCCAATAAACCATGTTAACAAAAAATTGTTTACATTTCCTTACTAACAGAATGTACATATATTCAGGTTCCCCACAGGTTGGGGAACTCGAAAAAACATGTGTTTTCCAGATCCGACCTCTCCTTCAAAAGTTAGACCAGGGTCTATGTCGCATTTGTTGGCAAATAGCCAATTTAGCATGAAAAGTCCAAATGTGAAACTGACCTCAAATTCGAAAAGTACACATATATTCAGGTTCCCCACAGGTTGGGGAACTCGAAAAAACATGTGTTTTCCGGATCCGACCTCTCCTTCAAAAGTTAGGCCAGGGTCTATGTCGCATTTGTTGGCAAATAGCCAATTTAGCATGAAAAGTCCAAATGTGAAACTGACCTCAAATTCGAAAAGTATACATATATTCAGGTTCCCCACAGGTTGGGGA
>NW_015386914.1:301645-302787 GCF_001527695.2 Protobothrops mucrosquamatus | reverse complement strand
CGCATTTGTTGGCAAATAGCCAATTTAGCATGAAAAGTCCAAATGTGAAACTGACCTCAAATTCGTAAAGTATACATATATTCAGGTTCCCCACAGGTTGGGGAACTCGAAAAAACATGTGTTTTCCGGATCTGACCTCTCCTTCAAAGGTTAGGCCAGGGTCTATATCGCATTTGTTGGCAAATAGCCAATTTAGCATGAAAAGTCCAAATGTGAAACTGACCTCAAATTCGAAAAGTATACATATATTCAGGTTCCCCACAGGTTGGGGAACTCGAAAAAACATGTGTTTTCCGGATCCGACCTCTCCTTCAAAAGTTAGGCCACGGTCTATGCCGCATTTGTTGGCAAATAGCCAATTTAGCATGAAAAGTCAAAATGTGAAACTGACCTCAAATTCAAAAAGTATACATATATTCAGGTTCCCCACAGGTTGGGCAACTCGAAAAAACATGTGTTTTCCGGATCCGACCTCTCCTTCAAAAGTTAGGCCAGGGTCTATGTCGCATTTGTTGGCAAATAGCCAATTTAGCATGAAAAGTCCAAATGTGAAACTGACCTCAAATTCGAAAATTATACATATATTCAGGTTCCCCACAGGTTGGGCAACTCAAAAAAACATGTGTTTTCCGGATCCGACCTCTCCTTCAAAAGTTAGGCCAGGGTCTATGGCGCATTTGTTGGCAAATAGCCAATTTAGCATGAAAAGTCCAAATGTGAAACTGACCTCAAATTCGAAAATTATACATATATTCAGGTTCCCCACAGGTTGGGCAACTCGAAAAAACATGTGTTTTCCGGATCCGACCTCTCCTTCAAAAGTTAGGCCAGGGTCTATGTCGCATTTGTTGGCAAATAGCCAATTTAGCATGAAAAGTCCAAATGTGAAACTGACCTCAAATTCGAAAAGTATACATATATTCAGGTTCCCCACAGGTTTGGGAACTCGAAAAAACATGTGTTTTCCGGATCCGACCTCTCCTTCAAAAGTTAGGCCAGGGTCTATGGCGCATTTGTTGGCAAATAGCCAATTTAGCATGAAAAGTCCAAATGTGAAACTGACCTCAAATTCGAAAAGTAAACATATATTCAGGTTCCCCACCGGTTGGGGAACTCGAAAAAACATGTGTTTTCCGGATCCG
>NW_015386914.1:296474-297601 GCF_001527695.2 Protobothrops mucrosquamatus | reverse complement strand
CGAAAAAACATGTGTTTTCCGGATCCGACCTCTCCTTCAAAAGTTAGGCCAGGGTCTATGGCGCATTTGTTGGCAAATAGCCAATTTAGCATGAAAAGTCCAAATGTGAAACTGACCTCAAATTCGAAAAGTATACATATATTCAGGTTCCCCACAGGTTGGGGAACTCGAAAAAACATGTGTTTTCCGGATCCGACCTATCCCTCAAAAGTTAGGCCAGGGCGTATCTCGCATTTTTTAGCAAATAGCCAAATAACCTTTTAAAGGTCAATATTTGAAACTGACCTCAAATTCGAAAAGTAAAGATATATTCAGGTTCCCCACCGGTTGGGGAACCCGAAAAATCATATGATTTCCGGATACGACCTCTCCTTTGAGGAGTTATGCCAGGGCATATCTCGCATTTGTTTGCAAATGGCCAATTAAGCATGGAAATTCAAAATTTGAAACTGACCTCAAATTCGAAAAGTAAACATATATTCAGGTTCCCAACTGGTTGGGGAACCTGTAAACTCATATGTGTTCCGGATGCAACCTCTCCTTCAGGAGTTAAACAACGGCATATCTAGCATTTTTCGGCAAATAGCCAATTAAGCATGGAAAGTCAAAATTTGAAACTGACCTCAAATTCGAAAAGTAAACATATATTCAGGTTCCCAACTGGTTGGGGAACTTGTAAACTCATATGTGTTCCGGATGCAACCTCTCCTTCAGGAGTTAAACAACGGCATATCTAGCATTTTTCGGCAAATAACCAATTAAGCATGGAAAGTCAAAATTTGAAACTGACCTAAAATTCGAAAAGTAAATATATATTCAGGTTCCCCACCGGTTGGGGAACCCGAAAAATCATATGTTTTCCAGATGCGACCTCTCCTTCAGGAGTTAGGAAAGGGCATATCTCGCATTTTTTGGCAAATAGCCAATCAAGCATGGAAAGTCAAAATTTGAAACTGACCTCAAATTCGAAAAGAAAACATATATTTAGGTTCCCCACAGGAAACTACTTGTTTTCCGGATTTGACCTCCTCGTGAGGAGTTAGCCCAGGGTTTATATCGCATTTGTTGGCAAAAAGCCAATTAAGCATGAAAAGTCAACATTTGAAACTGACCTCAAATTCGAAAAG
>NW_015386914.1:280168-295348 GCF_001527695.2 Protobothrops mucrosquamatus | reverse complement strand
TGACCTCAAATTCGAAAAGTATACATATATTCTGGTTCCCCACAGGTTGGGGAATCCAAAAAAATATTTGTTTTCCGGATCCAACCTCTCCCTCAAAAGTTAGGCCAGGGCGTGTCTTGCATTTGTTGGCAAATAGCCAATTAACCATGAAAAGTCAAAATTTGAAACTGACCTCAAATCCGAAAAGTATACATATATTCAGGTTCCCCAAATGTTCGGGAACCCGAAAAATCATTTGTTTTTCGGATCTGACCTCTCCCTCAAAAGATAGGCCATGGCGTATCTCGCATTTGTCAGCAAATAGCCAATTAAGCAAGAAAAGTCAAAATTTGAAACTGACATCAAATTCAAAAAGTATACATATATTCAGGTTCCCCACAGGTTGGGGAACCCGAAAAACCATTTGTTTTCCGGATCCGACCTCTCCCTCAGGAGTTAGGCCAGGGTCTATGTCGCATTTGTTGGCAAAAAGCCAATTAAGCATGAAAAGTCAAAATTTGAAACTGACATCAAATTCGAAAAGTGTACATATATTCAGGTTCCCTACAGATTGTGGAACCCGAAAAAAGATGTGTTTTCCGGATCCGACCTCTTCTTCAAAATTTAGGCCAGGGCCTATCTCGCATTTGTTGGCAAAAAGCCAATTCAGCATGAAAAGTCAAAATTTGAAACTAACCTCAAATTCAAAAATCAAACATATATTCAAGTTCGCCTCAGGTTGGGGAAGATGAAAAACTACTTGTTTTCCGGATTTGACCTCCTCGTGAGGAGTTAGCCCAGGGTTTATATCGCATTTGTTGGCAAAAAGCCAATTAAGCATGAAAAGTCAACATTTGAAACTGACCTCAAATTCGAAAAGTATACATATATTCAGTTCCCCACAGGTTGGGGAACCCGAAAAAACATTTGTTTTCCAGATCCGACCTCTACTTCAAAAGTTAGGCCAGGGTCTATCTCGCATTTGTTGGCAAATAGCAAATAAAGCATGAAAAATCAAAATTTGAAACTGACATCAAATTCGAAAAGTATACATATATTCAGGTTCCCCACAGGTTGGGGAACCTGAAAAACCATTTGTTTTCCGGATCCGACCTCTCCCTCAAAAGTTAGGCCAGGGCGTATCTCGCATTTGCTAGCAAATAGCCAATTAAGTATGAAAAGTCAAAATTTGAAATTAACCTGAAATTCAAAAATCAAACATATATTCAGGTTCGCCTCAGGTTGGGGAAGATGAAAATCTATTTGTTTTCCGGATTTGACCTCCCCGTGAGAAGTTAGCCCAGGGCTTATATCGCATTTGCTGGCAAAAAGCCAATTAAGCATGAAAAGTCAAAATTTGAAACTGACCTCAAATTCAAAAATCAAACATATATTCAGGTTCCTCCCTGTTGGGAAAGCCAAAAAACCATTTGTTCTCTTGATACGACCTCTCCCTCAGGAGTTAGCCTATTGCATATCTTGCATTTGTTGGCAATAATCCAATTCAGCCTGAAAAATCAAAATTTGAAACTGACCTCAAATTCAAAAAGTAAACATATATTCAATTTCTCCTCAGGTTGGGGAAGACGAAAAACTACTTGTTTTCCGGATTCGACCTCCCCGTGAGGAGTTAGCCCAGGGTGTAGCTCGCATTTATTGGCAAAAAGCCAATTCAGCATGAAAAGTCAAAATTTGAAACTGATCTCAAATTTGAAAAGTATACATATATTCAGGTTCCCCACATGTTGGGGAACCCGAAAAAACATGTGTTTTTTGGATCCGACCTCTCCTTCAAAAGTTAGGCCAGGGCGTATCTCGCATTTGTTGGCAAAAAGCCAATTAAGCATGAAAAGTCAAAATTTGAAACTGACCTCAAATTCAAAAAGCAAACATATGTTCAGGTTCCTCCCAGTTGGGGAAGATGAAAAACTACTTGCTTTCCGGATTCGACATCTTAATCTATACAGAGACTATGACAGAGCATGTAAGCTTAGTGCGGGAGGTGCTTAAAAAACTGCTAAACGCTAAGCTCTACACCAAACTGTCAAAGTGCAAATTTCATCAGATGTGTTTGGATTATTTGGGCTATAGAATTTCCAGCAAAGGCATTGAGATGGATCCAGCCAAAGTGAAAGCTGTAACTGAATGGCAACCTCCAAAAACCCAAAAGCAGCTACAGAGCTTCCTGGGATTTGCCAACTTTTACCGTCAATTCATCCCTTCATTTGCTGAGATTGCTTTACCCCTGACTGAACTGTTAAAAACTGGAAAAGAAGGGGTGAAGCCACACCCTGATCAGCCACTACAATGGACTATGGAATGCCAAACAGCTTTTGAGAATTTAAAAAGACTATTCACTGCTGAGCCAATCTTAAAGCACCCCTACCTAGAGAAACCATTCGTAATCCAAGCCGATGACAGTGATGTGACCATAGGGGCAGGACTCTTACAAAAGAATTGTGATGGGTTTTTACAGCCCTGAGCTTACACTTCAAAAAAGTTCACTGACACTGAGCAGAGATGGGCCATTTAGGAGAAAGAAGCCTTTGCAATTAGATGGGCTTTACTGACGTGGCATCATTTCCTAGAGGGAGCAAGGTGCCTTTTGAAGTATGGACTGATCACAAAAATTTAAAGGCATTGAAAACTCCCTGTAAACTATTTCCCAAACAAGTATGATGGGCGCAATATTTTAATCATTTTAATTTTGCCCTTAAGTATATACCGGGTGGGAAGAATTTCTTGGCTGATGCCCTATCTAGATTACCCCAGTATAAAAGCCAACGTGATTCCATTATGTCTGCACCACAGGTTGTCTCTCAGATAACCCCACAGAGACCCCAATCTGCAAAAACTCCTGACCCTGATGATCCTTTGACAAATAAATTAAAACAGGAACTGATTAACAATCAATGGTTTAAGGACAATCAAACCATCCTAACCCATAGGGATGGGTTGGCTTGGAAGGGGGGAAAATTATATTTGCCTAATTCACTCAGACTCCAAGCGCTCCAATGCAGCCACGACGCAAAACAGGCTGGCCACTTTGGTTACTTGAAAACACTGCATTTAATTCGGAGGCAGTTTTGGTGGCCAGGCTTAAAGAAAGATGTGGAGAACTATGTAAAAAGCTGCACAGTCTGTGCTACCAAGAAAAGAATTTCAGGGAACTCCCTTGGACTATTGCAGCCTGTTGCGGATCCTTCCCAACTCTGGGAAGAGATCGCTATGGACTTTATCGTCGAGTTATCTGAAAGCAGGGGAAATACGGTAATATGGACTATGATTGATCTTTTTTCAAAGCAGGCTCATTTCATTGCCTGCTCCGGCCTCCCGTCTGCCCAGAAACTGGCTAAGATGTTCCTTAAACACATTTACAGACTACACGGTGTACCAAAGCATGTGATCTCTGACAGGGGGGTACAATTCACAGCTAAATTTTGGAGAAACTTTCTAAAAATAATTGGCTCTACGCAAGGACTGTCATCGGCTTTTCATCCGTCTACGGCTGAAAAAGCAAATGCAATGGTAGAGCAATATCTTAGATGCTATGTGGATTACCAACAAACAAACTGGACTGACCTCCTCCCTTTCACTGAAGTGGCTTACAACAACATTGTCCACAGTAGCACAAGATTCACGCCTTTTAAAATCGCCAATGGAAGGGATTTCATCCCAATGCCTGAATACCCCCAGGAACCATCTGCCTCTCAGACTTAAATCAATGGGTGTCAGCTTGGAAGGAAGTGTGGGACAATGCAAAGAAAGCTTTGAAAAAGGCCTCAGAGGACACCTTGTGGAAAAAGTTAAAATTGCAACTGTCTCTTTTTTCTGATGGTGAGGCTGACTTTGATCTTCAGATTACCATAAAAGGAAAAATACAAAGAAAATTAACAGCTGTACTGGTGGGGGTGGATACTGATTAAATGTTCCTTGAACACAGCCTCTACTAAATGATACAGACTGTTTTTAATTATTTTTGAAATGGAGCAACCCTATGTTCAACTTGACTATAAGCTCATATTGGAAAAACTTTATGAAGCTACTGATGAAATATGTTTGCAAATAAAAGAATTTACTATGGAAATAAAAAACAGAAATCCTGCTTTGAACTTACAAATTGACCCCCAGATTTTATCTGAGCATTCTATAGACCAAAAAACAACAGAAGCAGGATTAACCAAGGGTAAAGAAGATTCCACTTTCATATGCATGCTGATGAGATCTCCGAGGAACCAAAAAGGACTGTAACTAAACCACCTACAACTCTAAAACCAACAGAAATGGACAGACAAGCTCAACGAACTGAGAATTATGGTAGCTTGGATAAGCAACTATTATCTACAAAGTTGGACATAACTGAGCCTGCTATTCAACAGTTTCAAACATGGAGACTTGACTCTTTAAAACAACAAGGGATTACTTACAAAGGAGCTAGGTCTCTAAAACAGAAAAGGGGACGTTTCTGTTTGATACAAAGGTACCACAAGGCATAAAAAGTGACTTGTTCATTGATATAGAGGCGTTGTTATGGAAACCTGTTTGGCATAAAAGGAAAGCTAGAATAAGATTTAAGAGTGTGATTTAAGGCTTTATGTAACAGGTTTTTAAAAGGTTTATTAGATATAGACTGATTTATGGCTTAAGACAGTTAAATAAGATGTTAGATTGAATAAAAATTAATTAAAGATTTGAATTTAATAATAAGATGTTTGTTTATGTATTAATATGTTTTGGATACAGTAATTTTGGGAGGAGGTTAAAGGAATTTGATATAGATATTGAGGGATTGATTGATAAATTATAAAGTATAATAGAAATAGAAATGTATTTTTCTTTTTTCTTGGTTTTGTCTTTGTTTTTTGTTTTTTGTTCTTTTTTTTCTTTTCTGTTTTGAACTAATTTTTTTTTTATTAGAAATGATAGCTACTTTGTAATGGAAGAAGAATAAGATAAAAGAAGAAATGATACTAATAAATGTTTATAGAATATGTTAAGGAAAAAGGCAATGGGGAGACACCTGAAGTGTTAATTATGCATTTAGATTAGAAACATGGAATATAGCAATTGAAATAGTTAAGCTTAACACAGGATTTGGATTTGTGGATCTATTTTGATGAAAGGTTATTGAGGATTGTTATGACTGACTTAGTTGTATTGAAATATATTAATTTGAATATAATATGTTATTAGAGGGAAAAGAGAGGGGTTTTTTAATGATTTAATCTGAACTTTATGAATATGACTGCCACCACGTTGATTCTTAAGCACTTGTTTGTAAAATGAAAAAAACCCAATAAAACTTGTTTTAAAAGAAAAAGGCCTCAGAGACATATAAAAAACAAGCAGATAAGAAAAGGGCACCCCAAAGGTCCTTTCGTGTGGGGAAAAAGGTTTATCTGTCCACAAAGTATTTGAGACTCAAATTGCCTAGCAAGAAATTGGGACCAAAATACTTAGGACCTTTCTCCATAATGCGAATTTTAAACCCAGTTACTGCAGAATTAAAGCTCCCTTGACTCTTAGGGAAGATTCACCCAGTATTTCACTGCAGCTTGTTGAAACCTTTCAGAGAATCGACTCTGAGGCCCCCTCCCAAGAAAGTCCCTGGTCCCCTTGTGGTGACTGGAGAGACTCATTACGAAGTGAAACATATTCTCAATGCTAGATTGTACAAAGGGAAATTGCAATACTTGGTGCAGTGGAAGGGCTACCCATTATCAGAGGCTACTTGGGTGAAGTGTACTAACGTAAAAGCTGACAGACTTATTCGTAAATTCTATGATAAACATCCAAACAAACCAAGGGGAACTTCTTAACTTATGCTTTTGTTTGCTTTGCAGGACTTCTCCTTTCTGTTAAGGGGGGGCAGCGGGTGTCAGCACTGTGACAATTGAGAAACTGTAGCCATTTTACCTTTTGCTTTCATTCTGCTTTTTTCTGTTGTTTGGTATTCTCAGATGGAGAAGGGGGAAGGGGGAATTCTTGAGCTATTTCAGTTAGCCATAACAATTGGTACTGTGAGAGAATCAAGGTCAATGTTAGATAAAGTTTTGGCAGGTTGAAAAGTTGGGAGGAGAGCCCGCATTTTGAAATAATTGGTGAATGTGATTTATGACAGACTTTCTGGGGTGGGAATTGCAACTTGTTACTTTGTAGCAGAGGGGAGGGAACTTTAGTCTTGGGTTCAACTATGTAAGTGCCCATACTTTGTTCTTTGAGGAATAAATCTTTGCCTTGAAGTTCTTTTGATTGGTTTCATCTATCGGAACCATGACAATACTCCAAAATGATTGTAATTGCTAGGTGTGGTCTGGCCAACCCAGAATAGACACTTCTCTTGATCTTGGCAATTCTGTAGACACAGTTGATAATTGTGTTGATGCTTTTATTTGGGGATCGTCTTTATTTTTTAGATAAATGTTCAGCTCATGATCCATCAAATCCCAAATGATCTCTACCATCCTATAATCATGCATTTCACTTTTTCAACCACTTAAGTCTAGCAAAATCACACTTCCTTTCCTTCAATAGAAAGCTGATTCAAAGACCAAGAGTTGAAAAAGTTTGGTTAAATCAACATTTAGAGTTTAACATATGAACATTCTACCATGAGTACATGATCACCTTTTTTGCAATTGCTCAATGCATCTACAATTTGAAAGATTCCAGAATTTGGGGATCTAATTTAACAAAACATGATATAAAGGGTCATATCAGAAGCCCAGTTTCCAAAGAGCAAACACCCTGAACAAACAAACAGGGAACACAAAGAGGTGTTTGGCAGTGAAGGTCAAGCAGGAGGAGCATTTTTTCTTTCCTACTCAGAGTCATCTCATTAATCATGATCTGACACTTTGTAACTCACAAAACTTCAGCACTTCCTAAAGATGCTTAGGTCAAGTTGGATTCATTAACCATCATTCTTTTACTCCTCCAAAACTCCCTTTTCAGGTCTAGCCAGTTCCTTCCTTCTTTCCGCTAGTCCATCAACCCTGCTTCCTTGTGAAAAAGTTTCTGCCTCTCAGAAGTTTATTATCTGCTCTTCTCCCAGCTTGCATTGCCCCCCCCAAAAAACCCACTGCCCTTCTAGTTCATATGACAGGATGTCATACAATTGTTAGCTGTTGCACAATGTCACTGATACTCAGGGCTTTTTTTCAGCCGGAACGCGGCGGAACCGCGTTCCGGCACCTTTTTCCGGGCCGGCCGCACCGGAAATAGCCCCTCCCAAATTTTACTTGCATTCCTGTTCTCTAAAGGGGCGGTCCTAGGGTTTGATGAGGGCGTGGCCAGGTTTGAGTTCCGCCACCTTTTCTCCGAGAAAAAAAGCCCTGCTGATACTATTGTGAGAACTGATTACAAACTGCCTGGAGAGGCAGAAGATATAGATTAGGCCTTTCTAGGTCAGATGAGAAGTCTTCCAAAGAGTTATATGATACTGAGAGTGGGGATTTCAACTATCTTGACATTTACTTGGAATCACATTCTATCAAGAGTTAAAAGTCCAACAAGTTCTTGTCCTCTCTTGTTAGCAATTTCATTTATCAGATGTGGAAGAAAGAACAAGGGAATCTGCTACCCTTGACCTAAGTGTGACCACTTGATTTGGGCAAAATGCAGGATATTCTGTATGTTGGTCTAAGCTACAATGATTTTTAGATTTAGTCACTGATATAATCAGTAATTATGGAATTTTAAAAAAATGTTACATCATGGCAAATGAAGCATAAACGAACTGAAGTTCCTCTGGGAGTTGGATAGCATAAAAAATTAATAATTTTATCATGGTTCATTACCAGATGTTCATTACCAGTCAGCCAGATGTTCAGACTGGATTTGGCATTTTTGTCCACTATCAAGTCCTTCCCACGGGATAGGCAGATTTGGATGTTTGATGTTGTTAGGTATCGCCGCAGAATGTAAGTGATGATTCCAAATAGTTGCTTTTTGCAATTGACTGATGGTGAATTTATCATTGCTGATGGTGCTCAAGTAGCATTCCAGTTGTTTGGGGATTGCACCCAAGGGAGCCTATTACTATTGGCAGTATTTCTGCATTCTTTTGCCAGAGTTATTCTATTTCTATTTGCAGGTCTTTGTATTTTGTTATCTTCTCCAATTCTTTTTCCTTTATTCTGCTGTCTTCAAGTACTGCCATGTCCACTATCCAGACTTAAATCTGGGATGCTATGAGGAATGTCCCTTTCTGTTTTTATTCTAAAATCCCAGAGCTTCTCCACTTCGTATCATTTTCTCTATTTTGTGCTTCTTCCTTTCCTATCATTTTGTCTATTTTGTAGCCCCAGCAGTTTTTGCTTGCAAGCAAATAGATTTCAAATCTCACTATGCTCAAGAGGAATTTTCAGGGAGACTAGATACCACACTGCAGCCTTAAGACCTGCAAATAGAAATAGAATAACTGAATTCACTCATTCAGTTAAAAGTGATACTTAGTGGACATACTAAAACAAAATTATAATGCAACATGAACAAAAATCTATCACTGCAGAAATTTATTTATGTATAAAACACAGCCTTCTTTGTTGATAGTCTTGCTCTATATTTTTCCTATTAGGGACAACATAGCTTTTGTCAGGACTATTAGTTGGACACTTTATATTTTTCTTATTTTAGTATAATTTGTAAACACAGTGTGTGGGTCAGGATGTAATAACACACTATTTCCCCTTTTTCAGATTTCAGTTGGATTCCCAAGTGTACTTCACTTGGCTTTCTTGTAGATTAGCTGTCCTGGTTCTTCTCATTCTGTTCAAATGCATGCCTGCTTATAGCTACTGCATTCCTTGCATCAAACACACCATTATCCATGAACTCTGCTTAAAGGGTCATTTTGAGGTTGTAGAGTAATTTAATATTACCATGAGAATTCTCACTTTAACTCAACTGGTTGTTCACTGTCAAGCTTAGACTGGACTGTAGCATCTGGTTGCATTTCAACAGATGGTATGCTGATTATGTTTTCTGACTTTGTGCATTCAAGAGTTTGGTGGTAATTTAAAGAAGAATGCACACAGAAATACAGTGTAAATTCTGTACTATTTATAAAGTATTATTAACTGTTCATCTTCCATTTAGGATCATCATTTTTTTTCCAATACACATAAATGCATCCTAAAACACAGACATGGAAATGCATTTCTGGAGTGGATTAACCACAGAGCAAAAATTATTATCAAAGTCTGCCTTTTTCTGTGTTGCCATATGGTTGAGTTATGTTGCCAGGATGATATGCATTCATCCGTCCTTGTAATAGCACCAGAAGTAGGAAAAGAAACTGGTTGTTCTGCATGTCACTTGAATTGCTACTGAATCACTGTTTGCCTGGGAACTGGTTTATCTTGAAAGCGCCTAAGGATACAGGAACACCCAATCTAAGGGGTAATGAGCTGCCACCACCAGATTATCCACTAAACTACACCAAGTAACAGGTACAATTCTCTGTAAGTGAACCAGAGTCTGGTTTTTCAAAAACCATTAAAAAAAGTAGAAATGGTTGTGAGGAACCTCCTTGGCTATTAGACACTTTATAATACTGTGTAGTGACATTTTCACTATGGAGCTTGAAAATACTCAAGGAAGACAATTTAGTTGTCACTTTCAACTATGCTCTACATGGGGCTGCCCTTGAAAAGCATCCAGAAGTTCCAATTGGTTCAAAATGCAGGGGCCCACATGGTTTTGTGCAGATGCAAGTGTCCACCTATGTCTTCTCTCTTGCGGGAGTTGCATTGGCTGCTGATTTGTTCCCAGGTACGATTCAAGGTCCTGGTTGTCACCTTTAAAGCCCTACATGGCTTGGGACCAGGTTATCTGAAGGACCATCTCTTCCTGGTTACATACACCTAACCCATAGCAGAGAGGCAGGGAATGCTGTGATCCCATTTCCTAATGACATACAACTGTTTTTTCCAATGGGCCTGGGGAACCCAGAGCAGGATGGAGCTAATCAAGTGGCTTGTTTGACTGCTAATTGTTGCCATGGGGGGTATTGCTTTTACTCTTTTTATATTGGGATTTTTTATTGTTTGTAAGCTGACTAGTGTCACTGAAAGTGAGTGGATGGCCATATAAATTCTCCAAATAAATACATAATCTAGGCTGGACCATGTCTGTGAATGGCAGATGGAAACCTACCATTATTTTCATGTCTTTGAAAGCCCCACTTCAATGTGAAACTGCTTTGCAGCTCAAGGCATGTATTAAGCTAGGTGGGGATCTTTCCTTCCAAGGTACACAGTCATGGTTCTACAAGATGTCTTGCCAACTGAGCAAGTTCTATTCCTAGGCACATGCTGCTCCCCGATCCTCCAGACTGCTTCTCCAAGAAGTTGCCTTTTCACCTGGTTTCAAAACTCGCACCAGGTCATGCCTGGCTTATTTCTCTATATTTTTTGGCAGCTTCAGGATTTTCTAACTAGGCCAGAGTGTAAATGTGTCACTCTATTAGAGGTTTATGCATGAAAATACACTGATGTTAAAATGACATAGTATTTACTAGGTCAGAGCTCATTTCTTAGTTATGGGGAACAGATACTGATATCCATGTATATTGCTTAATTTTGATTATTCTCAGCTTAATATGTCAAATCCTGACAGCTCACACAGAATTGAAATGTATCTCCTTCTTCCTGCAGTCTGCCTGTAGGCCTCCCCAGAGGCCCCAGATCATTCCTGGGACCTTTCTTGCTTCTGGGGCTTTGGGCAATATCTTGTGAGAAGAGTGCCATAACTATGATCCTATGGGAATGGAAGGGCCACTAAGGGAGGAGACAACTGGCTTCTCCACCACCATCTCAGGAACTACTGGGTGCTCTCTGTTATCCATGGAAGGAACAGAGACCAGTGAGCAGGAGAAGGGAGGACAGCAAGGAGGGCTCAGCAACAGAAGGCAAGAATTACTGCTGTTCATAAGAGGCATTTGAGAGTCTGTGTTTATGAGGTTAGGATTTTTTTTTGCTTTACAAACATTTGACATTATCAAAGTGCCCTTTCCCCCTTCTATCCTGAAGCACTGCACATTCTGGCATAAACTGTGAACTAGCTGAAATATAAAGAGGAAGAAAACTGTAAAATTTATCATGGGGTATCTCATAAGGTGGAGGTACATTAAATAATGTTGTTAAAAATAGGAACTCTAACTGTATTTAATTTAACAGAATAACAATCTCTTCTTTAAAACCTCCAGCGATCGCACATCCACAACTTTTGAAGGCAACCCGTTCCACAGGTTAGTTGTTCTCACTATTAGAAAATTTATCCTTAGTTCTAGGTTGCTTCTCTCCTTGATTAGTTTCTATCCATTGTTTCTTGCCTTGCCTTCTGATGCTTTGGAAAATAGGTTGACCCCTCTTCTTTCTGGCAGCCCCTCAAATATTGGAACACTGTTATCATATCATTCCTAATCTGTCTTTTCATTAAACTAGACATACCCAATTCCTGCAACCATTCTTCATATGTTTTAGTTTCCAGCCTCCTAATCATCTTTGTTGCTCTTCTTTGCACTTTTTCCAGTGCAAAGTTCCATCATTTTTCTATTGTGGCAACCAAAACTGGATGCAATATTTGATGTGTGATCTTATGAAAGCATTATAAAGTGGTACTAACACTTCACATGATCTTTATTCTATTCATCCGATAATACAGTCTAGGATTGCATTGGACTTTTGGGTGGCTGCAGTACACTGCTGGCTCATATTTAAGTGATTGTCCACTAAGAATCCAAAATCTCTCTCACAGTTATTGCTATTGAATTAGGTTCCACCTATTCTACACTGGTACATTTTATTTTTCTTGCCTAAGTGTAAAACCTTATTTTTCTCACCACTGAATTTCATTTTGTTATATAGGGTCCAGTGTTCAAGTCTGTCAAGATCTTTCTGGATCTTGAGCCTTTCTTCTGGGTGTTGGCTATTCCTGACAGCTTGGTGTTGTCTGCAAATTTGATGAGTTCCCCTTTTATTCCCTCATTTAAATTGTTTATGAAGATATTAAAGAATACTGGGCCTAAGACAGAACCTTGGGGTACCCCACTGCTTACTTCCCTCCATGTAGATGTAGTTCCATTAAGGACTACATGTTGTAAATCAGTGGTTCTCAACCTGTGGGTCGGGACCCCATTTGGGGTCGATCAACCATTTCATGGGGGTCGCCAAGCAAGGCTGTCCACCATTTTTTTTGTCTGCCATTTTTTTTGTCCGCCATTTTTTTCCCCTTTAGGCCGCCCACGGAATGGAGGGAACCCGACCCGGTCGACCACCAGCCGGACGAGGCAGAGACGGTGAACGGTCGATACGGAGCCGGCCGCGTCCCCCGCCTTGGTGCGTACGCGCCGCGAGGGCCCGTCCCTTTCAGGAGCTGAATGCTGGCCAACCCATCAGGAGCTGAATGCTGGCCAAATCAGGAGCTGTTACGACTGGTTTAGTCCTCGACTTACGACCGGTTTAGTCCTCGACTTACGACCGGTTGGGGTCGCGGCATTAAAAAGGTTGAGAACCACTGTTGTAAATGGTTTGTCAGCCAGTTATGAATCCATCAGGTGGTGATGCTGTCTATCCCACATTTTTCTAATTTACTAAAAAGAAATTGTGGTCTACTTTGTCAATTTATTTGTGTCAGAAGCATCACAATTAAAATAAGGCATACTATATGACATAAAATTTTAAAATACAAAATTAGAACATGTACAAATTAAACAGACCTTGCACAGTAACTAGCAATAGTAATTGCATTCTGTCACACTGCCATGAGATCCTCAAGTGTACACTGATTGGGACACAAAGGGCAGGTATACATATGTATTATTGTCTGCATGTCACCACAGTCAAAAAGAACAGAAGCCACTAGATAGCCCCATTTCTTCAGGGTGTCTCTGTATCTTGTACCCGTGCACAGTATATTCAATGATTTCCATACTTCCCAGCTTTCAGCAGACTCAGGTCCAACTCCTCAGTTCCATCCAGTGTTGTTATTTGTAGTTTTCCATAGGTCCACTCTGTTTTTTTCTCTGTTAGTAAGAATTAAGTCCAGTATAGCTGACCCTCTAGTTCCCTCCTCTACCTTTTAGATGACAAAGTTCTCAACTAGGCTCATAAGGAACCTATTCAATCTCCCACTTCATGCAAGTTTGTTTCCCAGTTGATGTCAGGCTAGTTAAAGTCCACCATTACTACTATGGTGTGTTTCCTTACATACATTAGTTAACTGGTTAGCAAAAAAAACCCCCATCTATTTCTTATCTCATATTAAAGTTTTTTATTCACTTATAACATAAAATACAAAAATACAATAGCAAATAGTGAGGTACAATGGTAGGGGAAGAGGAAAAAAAGAAGTGTGGAAAAGAGGGAGGAGAAAAGTGTTGACTTCCAACTCCCTCTGTTACAATAGAATAAGGCATTAACATTGAATTTTAACTTTTTACATTTCTATAGTAGTATGAACTAGCCATTTCTATTTCAACAAATCAATCTAATCAGTAATTCATAGGCTTTAATGCCAGGCTCAGATCCGAATTGGGTTCAACACTAGGGCTTGAGTAACTGAGGGCTGGGAGTAATGATCCAGGAAAGATTACAGCTGGTGCAAAAACCAGAGCTGTGCAAAAGTTCTCCAAATCACACCTGTCAGATCCCTGGCAAATAATTGAAAATCATATTTAAAAATCCCTTCTCACTCCTATGGGTGGTCTATATCAGGGCTTTTCAACCTTTTCACCAATTGTACCACTTTTAGGATATGGCAATATTCGAGTACCGCCTAGCAAGGTGTCAAAAATGTGATGACCAAAAAACCCCAAAAAATCTGTTGAAAGTTGCAATTGCACTGAAATGACTTATGACCATTTTTCACACTTATGACCATTGCAGCATGCCCAGGGTCATGTGATTTATATTTGGATGCTTGGCAACTGATTCATATTTATGATGGTCACAGTGTGTTCCAGAGTCATGTGATCCCCTTTTGCAACCTTTTGACAAGCAAAGTCAATGGCAGGGCTGCTGGTGGCCAAGTGCTAAGGCGGGACTTCCCTCCCTTCCTCTTTCTCATTCCCATCTCCTTCTGAAGGAAGAATTTGAACCCCCCCCCTCCATATTTTCTCTCTTCCATATGGAAAAGCCTCCAGAGACAGAAAAGACAAGCTGCTGAGTGAACTAGCTTAAAAAGGCACATTCCCCTTTAAGAATTAGCTACTGGCTAGAAAAGAAAGTTAAGCAGCCAGCACTTAAGGAAGAAAAAAAATGTAGTAAGTACTGGCTGCCGGCTAAGGCAGCCTTGCCAAATGGTTCCATTCTTAAGTAAAAGAATGCTACAGGCAAGATCCATTCAGGAGAAAAATACTTCAAAATCCCTTGCAGCAAAACTTACAGCTAACAATAGCAGAGCAATAGAAAGTAACAGGAGCCATCAGCCAAATACAAATTGCCAAACACTCCTTAAGAACAGAAAGCCCACATTTCACTCCTCTTGGAGGGTGACCCCTCCCCCACTGCATTTCTTGCCTGTTTGCTGCTGCCAGCACAGGTGGCTGCCACAGCAGTTGTAGATCAGCCCATGGCCAGCCTGCCTGATCTCCTCTCCTCTCCCCCCACCCTCCTCCTTCTTTCCCTTCAGTGCAGCTAGAGCTGACTCTGCCTCCTCTCAAGGCTGCTGCTTTTTTTCTCTCCCTCTCCCACCCAAACTGCCTCCTTTTATAGCCTCTCCTGTCTCCGTCCCCCTCCTCCTCCTCCTCTCTTATGGGGGAGGGTGAACAAGAAGTGAGCCTGGGGCCTTTGCCTTGCCCCAGCAATTCTGCTGCTGCAGAGGATTCTCTCACAGTAAGTCCTTGCCTGAACTGGCTCTTTCCCTCCCCCATTACACTTGGCTAGGCAGGGCTGCGTACCACCTGCCACTTGTTAATGTATCACAAGTGTTACATGTACCACCCATTGAAAAGCCCTGGTCTATACCAGGGCTTTTCAACCTTTTCACCAATTGTACCAGTGATAAGAGCTGGACACCCCCTCCTCACCCCAGTGAGGAAATAATCAGACAAACTCACCTGACCCAGCAGCTGCCCCAGGCTAGATGGCAAACACTTAACACACACTGAATAGATAGCAAACACTTAACATACACTGAAAGGAGAACTGGCTAGCAGCAATTAAGATTAACAAACACACAACAATAAAGCCATTAACA
>NW_015386914.1:276015-278353 GCF_001527695.2 Protobothrops mucrosquamatus | reverse complement strand
CCAGGCTAGATGGCAAACACTTAACACACACTGAATAGATAGCAAACACTTAACATACACTGAAAGGAGAACTGGCTAGCAGCAATTAAGATTAACAAACACACAACAATAAAGCCATTAACACCTTTCAGGCAGGATTAAGAAGGAAATCTGCCCAACAAAAGTCAATAACCAACAAATCAGGAAAGGCAGATTCAAAGTCACAAATCAGAAATGACAAGTTTGAAAACCACAAAAGGGTATAAAAACCCCTGTTTTGAGACCATTCTGTCTAGCTAGCCGGGGATTCTTGCTGAATTGTCACTCAACTTGATCCTCGTGAATAAACCTCTCTTTCCGGTAGCTGGCTTCACGATCTATTTTTCTTTGGCACTACGCTGACAGGAGAAACCCGGCTGGAAGAGCCGAATGGGGGATTCCTCCCAACAATTATCTGGCGAACCACGAAGGGACTTCCAGCTCACCCAGCCACCAGACCGGGCCCGGAAGAGCCACCACCCAGCCGGCAGCGGATACCTTATTCCACAGGGAAGCCTCCACGGACCCTGCCCGGTCGGCAACGGGTATTAAAGGGAGTTTTTGGGTCTTGCGCTCGAACAGCTACCTGGAAAGAGGGTAAGTGCCACCAGATTTAAATTTATTTAGATTAAAGGGTCTGGGGAACGAAAGGAAGAGTGTGTGAGTGTGTGTGTGGGGCACCCTCCTCCGAGAGCCAGCTGGAGCTCACCTCCTCCGTATGCCCTCTAGCCGCACCCCGACCCACTGCTAGTTCCGCTGGAGCTGTGACCGGTGAGATTCGGGAAAGCAAGGGGGGCATCGGAGCGTGAGACCTTCTGGTAAAGGAGGAGAGCCGAGCGGGCACAGAGAGAGAGTGGGGGGGACTCTATTCCGGGCAAGTCAGAACCCCTTCCGCCAGTAAAATTTTAAGCAATAGCCCTGAGTTGGAGTGGCCACTTACCTCCCAGAGCAAGCGGAGGTGCCCGCGGACATTGGAGGTCCAGGTGTCTGTATACAGTGGTGAGAAGCCGGCCGGTCGAAGAGTAGCCCGTACCTTCTAACGAGGGAAACCAGAAGTGTCTCTGCAGACCCCTTTTTGGTCTGAAAACGTGGCGGATCCCTCAGAGGAGCCTTCCCATGAACTCTGAGAGGGATCCAGAGTGCTCCATGAGTCCCATTTTTTTCCGGACTCACAAAATCGTGGTGGTAGTGAAAGAAGTCTCACAAGGAGGCTTCGACTGTGTAGTGCCCTTTAGCGTTAAGAGGAAATCCCATCATAAAAGTATGGGAAGTTCCAATTCAAGGGCTGAGGTAGGTTTCCCAGTAGAGAGCTTGCTCGAAGCCTGGGACAGGAATCAGCTTCCTGTCCAGGCTGGAATGAAGAAGAAACGATTAAAGGAGTTATGTAGAAAATGGGCTTTGCTTAAAGATGACCGCGGAAGACAAATTTGGCCCGTGGGTGGCACCCTAGATCTCAGAACATTAAGGCCACTTAGGTCAAGGATAGAACCAACCCAACTACCCTATTGGTATTGTTGGGCTGAACTATCCAGACAGAGAAATCCGATTCAAGTCGACTTAAAACCCCAGCCTCCCTTAGATAACCCCGAACCAACCTTTATGGCCCCCCTGTTGAATAGGCCCATACTAGGGCCGAGGGGCCAGACTGAATATATCTTAACCCACACCCCCTTCTCCCTGTCTGACTTGGTCGTTTGGAAGAAGGATGCTCCCACCTTCCAAGCGGACCCCCAGACCGTTATAGAAACCATAAAATCTATTGTAGACACTCACAATCCGTCTTGGGCAGACATGACCCAACTACTACATGTGTTTCTGACCAAAGATGAATTGATGAAACTTTTTGAAAAAACAGAAGAGATAGCCAGGCGTCCTGTAATAAACATGTCTGGGCAAGTAGCCCCCGCCAGGGTTGCCTGGCCTCTTAACCGCCCAGATTGGGATTATAATAATCAGAACCACAGGGATGACTATACCAGGGCAAAGATTAATCTAATAGAAGCCCTCCAGGAAATAGGAAAAAAGCCCCTCGATTGGACTGAATTCCAAAGGACAACACAGAGGGACAAGGAAACCCCGGACGCTTTCTGGGTCCGCCTCTTGGAGGCCGGAACCACGTTCGCACATTTAGACGTAGGATGTTTAAAGGATAAGAACATTCTTGCAGCCGCTTTCGTTAACCAATCTGCGAGCGATATCCGGGGACACTTCCACCAGATAGTATCCAACTGGTCCACTTTAGACATCTCGGAGTTGCGCAGGATCGCAAACTTCGTATTTGACCAGAGGGAAAAAATAGCAGAAGAAGAGAGAGAAAGGA
>NW_015386914.1:271435-274954 GCF_001527695.2 Protobothrops mucrosquamatus | reverse complement strand
GGCGATGCGAGGTTGAGAGAAAACCCTTTTGCCGGCACTGTTTCCGTTGTGGAAAGGAGGGGCATATCACAAGATATTGCAGGGAGGGCCAGAACAGGGAGACCTGGAATCAACATCACCAACCAAGACCCCCCTTTCCGAGGGAGACCGCTCATTGTCAAAATGAGGGAGGGGACCAAAGCATGCCCCGATGGGGACAAACAGAGCATGACCTCGCCTGACTAGAAAGTGATTATAAGGCTACATTTCAAGGGCTAGCTATTCCCTTAAAGGGCGGCCCCGATGGAGAACCCCTGCTAACAATAACTAAAGGGGGAAAGGCGTACGAATGTCTCATTGACACCGGAGCAACCTCCTCCCTTATCACTACAGCACCCTTTAAAAACTCAATAGTGCCTGGAGCCAAGGATAATGTAATGGGGGGGGGGTGGAAAACTTATACCGGTCGAATTCACGAACGACTTAAAGGTGGAGGTCGGTCCATTCTCCTTGGAGCACCCATTTACAGTTTGCCCCCAATCCCCCCTGTCCCTCCTGGGTAGGGATCTGCTTTGTAAACTAGGGGCCACCATCAAATGCACCACAGAAGGGCTCCATTTAGACATCCCAGTTAAACGGGCACATTTTACTATGATATGTCCAACTGGAAAGGAGGCCCAGCTACCGATAGATCTCAGAGGCTTACCAGCCTCCCTGTGGGGATGGGACCCTACCGAAGTAGGACTGCTGAAAACAGCTACCCCGGTCACCATCCAAGTGAAAGCCGGACCACCACCATGCATCCCCCAGTACAAAATACAACCGGAAGCAATAAAGCCAATTCAGAAACTGATTACGGCATACCTAAAGCAAGGGGTGCTACGCAAATGCACTTCCCTTTGCAACACCCCAATCTTTCCAGTTCGAAAGCCCAAACTAGACAACGAAGGGAACCCCATTTATCGCTTCGTACATGATATGAGAGCCGTGAACAGTCACGTGGTGCCAAGAGCACCAATAGTACCGAACCCGGCTACCATAGTTACCGAAGTGCCGGCATCTGCTACCCATTTTACAGTAATTGATCTCTGCGCAGCCTTCTTTAGTATTCCTGTGGACCCGGCATCACAATACCACTTTGCCTTCACGTGGGAAAAACAACAATACACCTGGACTCGACTGCCACAAGGCTACACGGAGTCCCCCACCCTATTCTCGCAAATACTAAAGGGAGACCTTGCTTCCATTCTCCTACCGTGCAAATCCACTCTAATCCAATACGTGGATGATCTATTATTAGCCTCTGAAACTGAGGAAGATTGCAGAGCAGATACCTACCACTTATTGAAATGTTTAGGAGAGAGAGGGCATAAAGCATCCCCTTTTAAGCTACAATACCTAAAAAAGGAGGTGTCTTACTTAGGGTATATTATCGCCCCTGGAGTTAGGAAGCTAGCGCCTGGGAGAATTGAGACCATCCTAAGAATAAAACATCCACAGACGAAACGTCAGGTACGCGCTCTATTAGGAGTCTTGGGATTTTGTCGCCCGTGGGTTCCGGCATTCGGGGAATTAACGAAACCCCTAGTCCAATTAACTGCGAAGGATCAACCCGATCCTATTGAATGGACGAAGGAATTGGCGAATACCCTCAAAAGAATAAAGCAAACCCTGGCCTCAGCCCCAGTTCTGGGTCTCCCTGATTATAAAAAGCTCTTTTTCCTTTTTGTCCACGAACACAAAGGTGTGGGTTCAGGGGTATTGGCACAAAGATTTGGTCCATCACTCAGACCCGTAGCCTATTACTCAGTCCAATTAGATCCGGTAGCTAGAGGAGCCGTTCCGTGCCTAAGAGCCGTGGCTGCTACCGTAGAACTAGCTAAATGGTCAAAAGACCTAGTTTTGGGATACCCCCTTGTTTTAAGAGTTCCCCACGATGTATTTGCAATACTTTTAAAATCACAAACTCAGGCATTCACCCAGCAACGCCTGGCCCAATACGAAGCAGAGCTATTCACTTCAGAAAATATTACCTTTGAACGCTGTAACACGCTCAACCCGGCAACATTGTTGCCCACTAACCTAACAGATGAAGTATTGCATGACTGTTTGCACCTGGTCCAAGATGCTGAACTACCGCGTCCTGACTTAACAGATGTTCCCCTTCCGAACGCAGACCTAGAATTGTTTACTGACGGCTCCTCCTACCTCCTTGATGGGACCCGTGTAACAGGAGCTGCAGTTGTCTCTCTGCATGAGTCAATCTGGGCTTCCCCCTTACCTCCACGCTACAGCACTCAAGCGGCCGAGCTTATTGCATTAAAGGAGGCATGCAAAGTAGCAAGGAATCGGTCTGCCAATATATATACAGATTCTAGGTACGTTTTTGGGGTCTGCCATGCGACCGGTGCTCTCTGGAAACAAAGGGGTTTTTAACATCCAATGGCCAGCCGATTGCTCATGCGGACCTCATATCTGACCTGCTAAAAGCTATCCAACTACCCTCATCCCTTGCAGTCATCCATTGTAGAGCACACCAAAGGGATGATTCTAGGGTCACAAAAGGGAACCAATTTGCTGACGCAACAGCTAAGTGGGCGGCCACTCAACCCCTGAGGGCATTTACCACTCTCCCCACGTTACAATTAAAACCAACAGTACAATACCGGGACTTGCTGGAGCCTGGGGAAGAAAAATCATGGGAGGAAAAATGCGAGGCAATATATAAAGAAGGAGTTTGGTGGGTCCCAGACGGGAGACCCATAGCCCCCAGACGCCTGCTACGGCTGATCTGCCAACAGTTGCATTCTAAAGGGCACTGTGGGACGCAGGCAATAGTAGATGCCATAAGAAAAGTGTGGTATGCCCCAGGGGTCTACAGTGAGGCCACTCGTATAGCCAAAACATGTCAAATATGCCAAGCAAACAATGCCTCCTCAAGAAAGGCAACACACACAGGGGGAAGACCATGGGCCCAACGCCCCTTTGAAAAACTCCAGCTAGATTACATTCAGCTCCCTAGGAACAATGGATACCAATACGTGCTAGTTTGCAGGGACCAGCTTACCCACTGGGTGGAGGCATACCCATGCCGCCATGCCACGGCCCTGGAGACCGCAAGGCACCTATTAAAAGAACTGGTGCCCAGGTTTGGAGTCCCAAGTGTTTTGGACATGGACAGAGGCACGCATTTTGTGTCACAGGTAATCACACATGTCCTCCAAGCGTTGGGCATTAAACAAGACCTACACACACCAGGACACCCCAGATCCTCGGGGGGGGGGTAGAGAGGCAGAATAGGGAATTAAAGACCCTCCTAGGGAAACTCTGTCAGGAGACCTGCCTACCCTGGCCCCAAGCACTACCCATAGCCTTGTTCCACCTTAGAACCCGGCCAAGGCGAGACATAGGTATCTCCCCCTTCGAATTACTGTTTGGGCGGCCACCTGACACACTCAAAGGCCTTGACCCCCAGTCCCTCTGTTTAGAAAAGGGGGAGGTAGTCTTATCATCTTATCTTACAGCTCTACACCAGAGGCT
>NW_015386914.1:268647-270058 GCF_001527695.2 Protobothrops mucrosquamatus | reverse complement strand
TATATACTACTTGTATTGTATTTTTGTATTTGAAATGTACTTCTGGGTTCATGGAACCAAAATTATTTCCGGAAAAGGGGAACGTATGGGAGTATTTAGCAAAGGAAGTGCTAAACACCACAGATTTTTGCCTGGCAGGGGGTAGATCGGTAAAAGACATCTTAACCACATGCCTGATGGGAATAGCAGTAGCACCAAAAGCCATCACTAACAACACTAGGTTCAGGGAGCACCCACTGACAGCCTCATACTATAATATTTTCCGTTGGGGGACCAGTACATACATAAAAGATAATAGCATGTATACATTGCAAGTAGCAGCTGTAACTCAAGCAGCTACCTGCTTCACATTGACCGGATGCCACATGCCCAAGATCTCCAGCTGCTACAACCTCACCAACACCGAACTGGCCTGCAACAGCACCACAGCCATCACCTTTTCATATGGATATATGAAACTTCCTACCGGATGGTTTCTGCTGTGTGGCCTAAAAGCTTATTCCTACTTGCCAGCCAACTCCACAGGAGGTCCTTGCACCTTAGGGTGATTAACCATGCTGATGCCCTCCCTGCAAAGGCGACAAAGGAGAAGCTTCCAAACGTTACCTCCTGACTGTGACTCAAAGACCTTCCTCCTCACCAAAGCTGAATATATTGCATTGGCTGTGTCTCTAGTGGGAGTGCCAGGGCTTGCAGCACGGAACTCAAGAACCATAAACAGCCTGGCATGTACCCTAGCTAAAAGTCTAAACACCACCTCCCATGCTCTAGATGCCTTAAACAAGGAGCTAAGGCAAGTCAGAGAAGCAACCCTCGAGAATAGAGCAGCCATTGACTATTTATTTTTAAGGCACAATCATGGCTGTGAAGAATTCCGTGGGCTCTGCTGTTTTATCCTATCCGACCAATCTGGACTAATTGAACGAGATATCAAAAATTTAAAAGAACTAGCACAGAACATTGGGCACAACCAATCACCCTGGGACCTTTCCTGGCTCTTCTCATGGTTACCAGACTTCCATTGGTTGAAAATTCTCATTGCAGGTGTAATCACAGTCATAGTAGGTGGAGCCCTCCTCTGTTGCCTCTGCCAAATAGCCCCTTTAGGGTTAAAATGCCTAAAGGTCTGCACAACTCCAATCAGAGGCGAAGAACTGAGCAAAAAGACCTCCCTCATGATGAGCCAAATTGATCACCACTACCGTATATATGAACCAGTTGGGCTAATCACTAGCACACCAGTGATAGCCCAAAATGGGGGAATTGATAAGAGCTGGACACCCCCTCCTCACCCCAGTGAGGAAATAATCAGACAAACTCACCTGACCCAGCAGCTGCCCCAGGCTAGATGGCAAACACTTAACACACACTGAATAGATAGCAAACACTTAACATACACTGAAAGGAGAAC
>NW_015386914.1:250370-266901 GCF_001527695.2 Protobothrops mucrosquamatus | reverse complement strand
CCACAAAAGGGTATAAAAACCCCTGTTTTGAGACCATTCTGTCTAGCTAGCCGGGGATTCTTGCTGAATTGTCACTCAACTTGATCCTCGTGAATAAACCTCTCTTTCCGGTAGCTGGCTTCACGATCTATTTTTCTTCGGCACTACGCTGACAGGAGAAACCCGGCTGGAAGAGCCGAACGGGGGATTCCTCCCAACACCAGGATATGGCAATATTTGAGTACCATCTAGCAAGGTATCAAAAACTTGATGACCAAAAAAACCCCAAAAAACCTGTTGAAAGTTGCAATTGCACTGAAATGACATATGACCATTTTTCACACTTATGACCATTGCAGCATGTCCAGTGTTGTGTCCTGAGTCTGCAAGAGCTGAAAGCAGGCTCAGAATGTTGCAAATGGTCCCAGGCATTCCAAAAGCTGCCCGGGACCAGACAGGGTGGCGCCAGCTTTGCGCGCATGCGCAAGGCACGAAAATGCTCAATTCCTATTGGTTCACACTGTCTGGGTTTCTGGCCCTATAAAAGGCCTGCGTGCCTTTTGCTGCTTGCTTGGTTGTAGGAAAGAGAAATAAAGAGCTTGTTGTTTTCACCATGTGTCTTCATCAATTGCCAACGAACCGAAAACACAATACTGGCAACGAGGGTGGGATCCCTGCAAGCAATAAAAAAAATTAAAGACTTACCCAGGAAGTCCTGACGATTGGGAAGACGGTGTCTGCATTCGCGACTCAGTCTGCCAGTACAGCGTCGCTGAAGGTGAGCTCAGCAAAAGGACCCTTTCCCAAACATCAGCTTGCAGAGGCAATTAGTGAAGGTTGTAAAGTTTACGATGTCGAAGATCGGCCGCTTGACTGATTTTGATGTCTTCCACCCAGAGAGATGGAATTCCTACGTAGCATGGGCGGAGAACTACTTTAGAGTAAATCAGATAAGAGAAGACGGCCTGAAGGCAGCAACTCTTCTGTGTGCCAGTGGACAGGAAGCTTTTGACATTGCAGAAAATCTGGTGGCCCCTGCACTTCTGGAGTCAGTAACATACGCTGACTTGAAGAAGATGTTGAAGGAACACTTCCAGCCGAAGTTATCTGTCATTGCTTGGAGGCACGCGTTCGAGCAGAGAGACCAGAGGCCGGGTGAATCTGCTGTGGACTTTATTGCTGCCTTAAGACAAGCGGCCAGGCCTTGTGAGTTCAAGGATCTGGAAGAGAGGCTGCACGATTGCTTCATGTGTGGCTTAAGAAGTAGAGACCTCCAACAAAAGATCTTTGCAAAAGAAGAGGTCTCGTTCCAAGACGCATTAAGAGAGGTGGCAGCTGAAGAAGCAGCAGGCGGTGCTGTGAAGGCTTTGCAGCTCGCCAGGAACCCTCCAGCCACAGCTACCGTCCATCAAGAGGACGCTCGAGAAGAATCAGAAGCGGATCCTGAAGAGGAGGTGGACAGACTTCACCAGCCAGCTGAGAGGAGGCAGAAGGGGGGTCCGGACAAGGCCCCAGCATCTCTTCAGTGCTTCGGGTGTGGAGGACGCCACAAGTGAGCTGACTGCAGGTTTCGCTCTGCCATTTGCAGGGCGTGTGGCAGGTAAGGCCACATTGCCTCCATCTGTTTGGGTTGCCAGAAGGTCCAACCTCAGAAAGAATTGCTTCAGAAAGGTACCAGGTCCCCAGCCAACACAGGGTGGGTTTCTGTGCATTGCGCAGGAGTATTCTGAGGACAGGGACACACAAGCCCCTTAAGAAAAAACTTCGCATTGACTTCCGGTTCCGGATGGCGGCGCTCGCAGCTGCGTGAGGAGACTGCTCTCCTCACCAGCTGATTCTCCGCTGCCGGTAGACCCCTTAATTGGGTTGAAAAGCCGCCTTGGAGGAGCGGCTACTGGTGAGAAGGTCCTCGTTGTCCTTGGGAGAGCGGCGGCTTCTTCCAGGGACCGAGATTTGCTCCTTTGGGCCGACGGTGGAAAGAACGGCCAGTAAAATGGCCGTTCACCTAGCCGCTGAAACCAGAAGTCAGAAGAACATCTAAGCACAGGAACCACCGTGGCTGAGCCGGGTGAGGCTTTTTACCTTCCCTCTCTTGATTTTTCCTTATTTTTTGTGCCTGTAAAAAGCACCCTTGAAATTACTTCCCTGCTCTGAGAAGGTGGCGTTGGTGAGTGTGGGAAAAAGAAGCTTATGGATTGAATTAATTTAAAGTGACTTTTTTTTTTTACCTCTATTTTTATTTTTATTTTTCACTTTGGGGTCTTGGAAAACTTTTTAATATTGAATCTGCTGATGGATTTGAGTTGCTTTTTTCCCCTCTGTGTCTCCTGATCTTGTTTGTGAGATTTTTGGTTTGTGGGAGAGGATTTTATATTGTGCTGAGGACACCTTGTGGAAAAAGCTAAAATTGCAGCTTTCCCCCTTTTTCTGGTGACTCAGATTGACTTTGACTTTTAGATTACCACAAAGGAAAAATACAAAGAAAATTAACAGCTGTACTGGTGGGGGTGGATATTGATTAAATATTTTCTACATAGCCTCTACTAAATGATACAGACTGTTTCTAATCATTTCTGAAATGGAGCAACCCTTGGTTCAACTTGACTATAAACGTATACTGGAAAAACTTTACGAAGCTACTGATGAAATACATTTGCAAATAAAAGAATTTACTATGGAAATAAAAAACAGAAATTCTGCCTTGAATCAACAAATTGACTCCCAGACCTTATCTGAGCTTTCTAGAGACCAAAAAATAACAGAAGCGGGACTAACTAAAGGTAAAGAAGACTTTATTCTACATTATATGCGTACGGATGAGATCTCTGAGGAACCAAAAAGGATTGTAAGTAATTCACTTACATCCTTAAAGCCAATAGAAATGGACAGACAAATACGAGCTGAGAACTATGGTAGCCTGGATAAACAACTATCATCTACAAAGTTGGATATAACTGAGTCGGCTATTCAACAGTTTCAAATGTGGAGATTTGACTTTTCAAAACAAGGGACTACCTACAAAGGAGCTAGGCCTCTACAACAGAAAAGAGGACGTCTCGGGTTGATTCAAAGGATTCTACAAGGCATAAAGAGTGACTTGTTCATTGATATAGTGGCCTTGTTATGGAAACCGGTTTGGCATAAAAGGAAAGCTATAATAAGATTTAAGGATGTGACTTAAGGTTTTAGGTAATGTGTCTAAAAGGCTTATCAGATATGGATTGATTTATGGCTTAAAACAGTTAAATAAGAGATTAGATTGTTATTTTTGATTAATTCCAAACTTGAATTATTATTGAACAAAACAGATACATAATTATACGAAACCTATGTCATTAAAACCCTCCTGCAATTTCTTTAAACTATATCTATAACTCCCTAACTAACAATCTAATTAAAGAATAATAGAAATAGAAAGGTATTTTTTCTCTTTTCTTTCTTTTTGTCTTGTCTTTGTTTTTCTTTTTGTTTTTTTCTCTTCTTTTTTTTCCCTTTCTGATTTGAATTAATATTTTCTTTTCTTATTACAATTGATAGTTACTTGTAATGGAAGAGGAATAAGAAAAAAGGATGAAATGATATAATAAATGCTTATTGAATATGTTAAGGAAAAAGGTTATGGGGAGACCTCCGAAGTGTTAACTAGGTATTTAGATTAGAAATATGGAACATAGTAAGTGAAATAGGTAAACTCAATACAGGATTTGGATTTGTAGATCTATTTAGACGAAAGATTATTGAGGATTGCTATGATTGATTTAGTTGTATCGTAATATATCAATTTGAATATGTCATTAGAGGGGAAAAAAGAGGAGGTTTTTAATGACTTAATTTGAACTTTATGAATATGACTTTGTTTTGTGGACAATTGACTGCCCTGCCACCACGTTGTTTCTTAAGCACTTGTTTGTAAAATGAAAAAAACAATAACACTTGTTTAAAAAAAAGAAGAAAAAACTTCGCATTGACGTGAAGTTGCAAGGGGTTCCCTTATTGATGGAGCTGGACACAGGGTCTGCTCTATCAATCATTTCTCTTGACACCTTTAAAAGGATTTGCAGCAGTAGTGGCCTTCGAGTTAAACTCAGGCCATCAAATCTAATACTTACTGATTTTCAGAATTCTAAAGTCAGTGTAAAGGGAGAGGCCACACTCAAAGTCCAGCGAAGGGATTTTGAGGGGTTCCTGGATGTGGTGGTAGTTGGGGGTGAATGTACGAGTCTTATTGGACTTGATTGGTTCGAGGCTCTGGGAATCCAAGTAACTGGGCTGCACAACTTGCAAACGTTGGGCCTTGCAGAGGTTTGCAAGGAGTTTGCTGATGTGTTTAGTTTAGAGCTAGGATCCTACGAGGGGCCTCCCACTGCACTACAGTTAGACCCAACTATCACGCCCATCAGGGTCAAGCCTAGAAGGGTGCCTTTTGCCCTCAAAAGTAAGATAGATGCTGAGCTGGACAAATTGCTCCAGCAGGGCATCTTAGAACCTGTGGACTCTAGTCCATGGGAAACCCCCATAGTAACGCCTCTAAAGGCTAATGGGGAAGTCTGTATATGTGCAGACTATAAGTGCACACTGAATAAAGCATTGCAACAGCACGCATATCCAGTGCCTGTTATGAGCCACATTCTAGCATCCCTCAAAGGGGGGTGCATTTTTGCGAAACTTGATCTGGCACAGGCCTATCAACAGCTACCTGTTGATGAGGCATCTGCAGAGGCCCAGACGATTATAACACACAGGGGGGCCTTCAAGGTCAAAAGACTGCAATTTGGGGTAAATGTAGCCCCTGGCATATTCCAAAATGTCATGGAGCGCACACTTCGAGGTATTCCTGGGGTCTGTCCCTATGTTCTATCCCAGCCTATAGCCGTCCTTGTTAAAGGCACAAGGACCAAACCCCTGTTGATAAAATAGGCTGGAGACTTAAACAAAACAAACCCCTTTTAATATGGGTGACAAACCTGCCAAATAGTCCATAAACCAAAAGCAGCAAAACACCATCCAAATGGAGGAAATAGTCAACATGAAACACGAAGCAACAGAAGAGTAGTCACAGGCAAGACAAACAGAACAGGATCCCAGGAAGTATTTTGCAAATGGTTGCCTTCAGCAACCAGCACCACCCACACCTCCTCTTTTTATACAGCAGTCCCAAGGCATTGCCTCTCAGTGCCTTCTCCTTTTTCCTTGGAGTTGTCGCATTGACTGCTGCTGATTTACTCTTGCTAATTGCCGGCGTGTGCAAGCATCAATTAGCATGTCCATCAGGTGTGAGTCGTCCGAGTCTGACTCATTCTCCTCACACAGCTGAGCTTCATCAGGAACACAACTGGAGGGCCCAGGCTCTTCATCAAACCGTGAATCTTGTACTTCATCAGAGCCTCCCTCTGACCCTGATGGCCCTTCAAATGCCTCCTCCACCTCCTCCTCAGATTCCTCAGACTCAGCTGTTGGGAACACAGGCTGGCACGGAATCATGACACCCTACTTCGATGACGTCCTCATTGCTGGGGAGTCATCTCAAAATTTAGCAGAAAGGTTAAGGGCTGTCTTGCTTCATTTTCGAAAAGCAGGCCTTAAATTAAAGCAGGATAAATGTAAGATAGGAGTCACTTCAACTGACTTCTTGGGTTTCAGGATTGATGCCCAAGACATTCACCCTGCTGAAGACAAACTGCAAGCTATTCAGCAGGCCCCAAGTCCAAAATCCAAGAGTGAGCTGCAAGCCTTCTTGGGGCTCTTAAATTTTTACCATGCATTTCTCCCACATAAGGCTGCAGTGGCAGAGCCGTTACACAGGCTCTTAGACAAGCAAGCTCCATGGCAGTGGACTAAAGTCCATGACAGGAGTTTCAATGAGGTGAAGGCCTTGCTCACTTCCAATGCTGTTTTAGCGCATTTCAATGAGCAACTGCCTGTTTGCATCGCATGCGATGCATCTCCTTATGGGGTTGGAGCAGTACTTAGTCATCCGAAGGCTGATGGGACACAAGTCCCTGTGGCCTATTATTCAAGGACTCTGTCATCTGCAGAGCGGAATTATGCCCAGATTGACAGAGAAGCCTTGGCCATAGTAGCTGGCATAAAGAAATTCCATGATTTCTTATATGGCCGCTACTTCGCGGTCTATACAGACCATAAGCCTCTGCTGGGTTTGTTTACCACTAACAAACAGATACCACATATCATTTCTCCTCGTATGCTGAGATGGTCCATTTTCCTGTCAGCATATGACTACACTCTAGTTCACAAACCTGGAAAAGAGATGGGCCATGCAGATGGCCTAAGCAGATTAGCTCTGAAACAGGTAGAGCCAGACCCTGCTCCTGCCATTAATATTCTTTCTATTCAAGAGTTGCCTGAATCTCCCCTCAATGCTAGGGACGTGGCTGCAGAGACTGCCACTGATCACATGCTTGCACGCGTGCTGACATGGGTATTGTCAGGATGGCCTGACACATGTCCAGATGCGACATTTCAAAGTTTCTGGCAAAGGAGACACGCACTCTCTACCTTTAATGGGTGCCTATTATGGGGGATTAGAGTAGTTATCCCTACCTCACTGCGGTCTAGGGTCTTGTCCTCTCTGCATGAGGGACATCCAGGAATTGTACGCATGAAAGCGCTTGCGCGCAGCCATCTTTGGTGGCCTGGGCTTGAGAAAGCTATCAAAGCTTCAGGTGCACGGGTGCCAAGTGTGCCAACAATCACGGCCTGAAACGCCTCAGGCCCCAGTACACAGGCGGGAGGAGACACACACCCCTTGGTCAAGGGTACATTTAGATTATGCTGGGCCCTTCCAGGGGCAATTCTTCCTTATCCTTGTGGATAGCCATTCCAAGTGGCTAGAGGTTGTACCTGTCTCCTCCACTACTACTGCCAGGACCATCCAGGTGCTAAGAGGAATTTTTGCAACGCATGGCCTTCCAGATGTGCTTGTCTCTGATAATGGTCCTCAATTTACATCTTGTGAGTTCCAGGTTTTCCTTCAGGCCAACCTGATCCGGCATGCAACGTCAGCTCCCTTTCACCCTTCCACCAACGGGCAAGCAGAGAGAATGGTGCGCACCACCAAAGACGCACTCAAACGACTAACATACGGCAGCTGGCATCACAGGTTAGCAGATTTCCTTCTTGCACACCGCACCACACCATGCACTGCCACCGGGAAGAGCCCAGCTGAACTCCGCTGGGGTCACCGCCTCATTACTAAGTTGGATAGACTGCACCCAGACTGGGTGGCTTCACAGGTGTCACAGCCGTGGGCACCTAGGAGACTTCAGGTGGGCAATCCGGTCTGGGCTAGGAACTATAGTTCTGGACACCTTTGGGTCCCTGCTGTCATCTGTAAGATCTCTGGACCTCTATCATACGAAGTGACCTTGGGAGATGGCTGCGTCCTGAGGCGTCACATCGATCAACTGCGCTGGCGGTTGTCCTGTGATGTTTCTACCCCTGCCTCCGCTCTCGGGGGGGAGGGGGCCCAGGAGCCAGATCGCACTTCAGGTCAACATTGGGAGACCCCGCCTCATTGCTCCTGAGAATTACCGCAGGACGCTAGGGATTTCCCAGGGGTGGAGCAGGGGCATCCTCACGGTTCAGCTATTGCACCGAACAGGGAGCCATGCGTATCCGCAAGAGCTCCAAACAGGGATTCACCTGAGGAGGAGTTTGCCATAGAGGCGGCTCCTGACTCTGGCACCTTGGCCACAGGGGACTGGAACTATTGGGGCACTCCTGCAACGCAGGTCACGTCCGAGACTGGTCACGGGCTCGAGGGATTAAGTTCCCTGGAGCCATCCAGGGTAGTTGGGGAATCCTCAGCCAATTCAGAAGGTTGGGGAATTTCAGCTGCTCTAATGGAGCCTGGAAAGAGCTCTGGCAATTTCGCCAGTACGCCTCACCAGGGGTCACCTGCAAAACTTGTGCATAAAAGTCCTGGTCTAGCGAGCCCATCAGACAGGCCAGTAGGCCAGGTGTCCTTAAGTACAAGTCCTGGTCTGCCTAGCCAAGCAGGTGAGCTGACAAGCCAGGCCCCCTCCCTAACCTTGCGTAGGTCACAACGGGCTAAGGCCCCTCCTAAGCATCTAGGCAATTATGTGAGGTTCCTGTCAGTACAAGGGACCTTACAGGTCTAGGTCGTGGAGATGGGACCTATGTTGGGTAAAAGATAGACGTGCAAAGTCCACATTAGAGAGTGGTTGGTTAGTTAAACCTATTAGTTATAGAAGGGTGTTTGTATGGAGTAGAATATGATTTTCTTTTCTTTTATTATTATTGTAAAGAAAATTGGAATTGTGTGTGTTCTATCTAGGGGGGAGGGGTGTTGTGTCCTGGGCCTGTTGAGGAAACTCAGCAGACCCAGAAAGGTTGCAAATGGTCCCTGGCATTGTAAAAGCTGCCCGGGACCAGACAGAGCGGCACCAGCCTTGTGCGCACGCGCAAGGTGCAAAGAAGAGGAATTCCTATTGGTTCACTCTGTCCGGGTTTCAAGCCCTATAAAAGGCCTGCATGCCTTTTGCTTCTTTGCTTGGAGTTGGAGAAGGAGAATAAAGAGTTGTTGTAGTCACCATATGTCTTCATCTTTCGCACATAAACCAAGAACTTAACACATACCACCAGTTGAAAATCCCTGATCTAGGATATAAGCACTTTTTAGCCACATTCCTAGCAAATGTATCCAAAGTTCTTCATATATCCAGCATAGAAGTAATGAGAACCAACATTCTTTTAGATATTCTCCGAGATAAAATGGCACTTGCTCCTGGACAGCATGAAATAGTTTCTGTATAGCAGTGGTTCTCAACCTTTTTAATGCCACGACCCCCAACCTGTCGTAAGTCGAGGACTAAACCGGTCGTAAGTCGAGGACTAAACCGGTTGTAAGTCGAGGACTAAACTGGTCGTAAGTCAAGGACTACCCAACCGGTCGTAAGTCGAGGACTTTCCCTGCCCGGGAGCGCCGCACATGCGTGGTTCCGCCCCCTGCGCCGGCCGAGGCATAGCTGGCAAGCGGCAGAGACAGAGCAGGCCGACCACCAGCTGGCCCAGCCCAAGGGAGGTAAGGCACCCGCCGGAAAAGGGGAAAAAAATGGCGGACAGCCTTGCTTGGCGACCCCCGTGAAATGGTCGATCGACCCCAAATGGGGTCACGACCCATAGGTTGAGAACCGCTGCTGTATAGGAAGGCCACATGGCGCATCAACTGCCTCTTTTTCCAAAATGCAATTTTTGAAGATCACCTTTTAGAAAGAGCCTCTGCATTTTACAGAGGATGTCTTGCACCATTCTAAAACAGCTACCATTCTCATGATCTCTCAGAAGGAAAACCTGGGAGATTGAATTGGAAAATCATTCTCTTCTGAGAGATCATGCAAATGGCACCCACTCCAGAATGGCACAAGGCACCCTTTGTAGGCTCAGCCTTTTGAACTTTGACCTGAGTCTGAGTGTGCCTTTCTGGTATTCTGATGGTGGTGGGTTAATCCTATTATGTCCCAAAGGTCATATCCTGATTCCCTGGGGCTGTAGCTGATGACTGTTGGGTTTTTGGTGTGTGGGATTGTTGATTCTAGGGATCTTTCTTTCTAATCCAAGCTTCCTAGCTCCAATCTTTCTGACAAGATTATGACATCTGCACACCTGTTTTCTGTTTGGGGCAGAGAGACTTGGGGGAAGGGTTGGTTTCTGCCTTTAAAATCCTTTGGGAAAATATATTCTGCCTTTTTAATATTTCCCAAAATATTTCTTTCTCTGGATTCTTCCCACAAGATTATACTATTGTGGGATGAGAAATAATCTCAATAGATCACCTCAGTGATTTTTTCAATATACTCCACCATTTTAAAGGTAATCCCTAGTAAAGAAAAAATGTTGATCAATGAGCATGTCTGCTTCAAAACTGAGATTTTATATGCTGATTGTGTGAAAACAGTCTGTTTTTATGCTTTTCTGCATTCCCTATCTTGCGAACGGCTCACCGCAAAGCACAAAACATGCAGTATATACACCATAAAATACTTTAAAATGTTTAAGTATATTCAATAACGAACTATCAACATATCCTGAACATAGGGATTCCTAGCACCGCAAAGAGATACATCAGCTCCCCAGCTCTACTTCCCTAAGGACGCCTGTTGGCGGACCCCGGGAAGTCCATTCGCCAGCGGCCGAGGCCTGAGAGATGCACCTTGGGCGGCTCCTGTCGCGTCTGAACTGCCTTTCTTATTGACAATTCCGAGCAATCCCATTCCCACACAACGACAGAAGGGGGATGGGCGCTGTACAGGGGCGCTCTTGGCTTCCGGTCAGGTCACTTCCGCCGCCCTCCTTCCTCCGGCTCCTAGATGTTGGACGGCGGCGAATTAGAAGTGTTGGTCCGCCGGCGGCGGGGGCTAGGAAGCAGCCGCGGACCGGGACAGGACAGCAGGACAGGGGGTAGGTGTTTGCTGAATCGAGGAAGCGGACGGATGCACGAACCCAGGGGCTTCGCCGTCTCTGCAGCGGCTGCAGAGTCCCCTCAGCTTCTACCCTGCTCTACTCGGAAGTGCCCTGACAGGGAGGCTTTCGGAGGGTTTCTAGATGAGTGCGGCCTGCCTGCATAGGAGGCGCGAGCAGCAGTTCCTATTCGGGCGCTGATAAGTATACCTGGGGACGATAATTTAGGATGACCCCAAAGCCACTTATCGATAGCAGGCGGCTTCCAGGCGTGTTCTGCCATCGGCTGGGCATCCGCTCCCTATCGTGGTAGACCGAGCCAGGAAGGGAAGACGGCTGGACGTAGGAGCTTCCTTAGGGAACCAGGCCCTGTCTCGGAAGGCTTTCCAGGCGATGACAAGCACCTGGAAGCGAGCCTAAGAGGTTCCTGGCAGCTCGAGAAGCAACGGACTTGATGCTTCCCCCTCCCCACCCCATGCTTCTGGCGGTGGTAGAGCAGTTTGAGGTAGTCAAGCCGCGAAGTGCAATGGTAATCCAATCGTGAGGTGACTGGCAAAAATGACTGTCTGAAGGTCCCCAGGAAAGGGCTGGCTCCTGTACTTCACTAACTCCTTTTAGTTGAATTTGATATCAAAATAACAATTACATTTGTTTATTTATTCAATTTATAAACTGCCCAATTCCCAGTAACTCTTGGAATTACAAAATGTGGAAAAAAGAACATAAAAGAGCAGATAACACTAATAAAAAGAAGCAGAGATGGCAAAGATAATCCAGTGTTGAAAGAAAAATCTTCATCAGAGTCCAGTCCAAGCTGGGAATAAACAAAATGGAGACTACGTTAGAAAGAAGGTTGTAGTTTATTGAAGAGGCGAGCCAGACAGAAAGATGGCTCTGGGAAAAACTGACCACATGTAGTAGGGAGTGGGGTTTTATATCTTCTTGGGCTTTTGTTTGGAGTTGTTCTTGTGGCATGAACTTTGACTTGAGTCTGAGTGTGCCTTTCTGGTATTCTGATGGTAGTGGGTTAATCCTATTATGTCCCAAAAGTCATATTCCTGCTTCCCTGTGGCTGTGACTGATGAGTGTTGGATTTTTTTGGTGTGAGGGATTGTTGATTTTAGGGATCTTTATCTTCCCAGCTTCGTGACTCCACTCTTTCTGACAAGATTATGACATTGCATTTCTGCAGACCTGTTTTCTGGTTTGGGGCAGGGAGACTTGAGGGGGGGGCGGTTCTGCCTTTAAAATCCTTTGGGGAAATACATTCTGCCTTTTAATATTCCAAAAAATATTTCTTTCTCTGGGGGAGGGAGGCTGGCTGACTTCCCACACCAGACAGAAACAAGGAAAATAAGGGGGGGGGGGTTGATCACACACATTAACAGCATGAGCAAAGAAACCCAAAATATGCCAACCCAGCCAGACAGGATCAGATGGGCCAGATTATATATATTACTATACAGATCAAATATATGTTTTTATTGTACATTACTGTACAAACAGTACAGTATTGGTTTTGTTTTGTTATGGCTGAACAATACATTAATTTGTAGAATTAGGGCAAATTATTTCTGTTTTCTTTAGGCAAGAAAAACCAAATGCACAGGTATAGAATAGAAGTCCTAGTGGACAATCACTTAAGTATGAGCTAGCAGTGTGCTGCTACAGCTGCTAAAAAAGCCTATGCAGTCCTAGGCTGCATTAACAGAGGGATAGCACCAAGACCATGAGAAGTGTTAGTACCGCTTTATAAGACTTATTGCCTTGGTAAGACCAAACTTGGAATATTTCATCCAGTTTTGGTGGCCACAATATAAAAAAGATATTAAGACTCTAGAAAGAATGCAGAGAAGAGCAATGAAGATGATTAGGGGACTGGAGGCTAAAACATGTGAGAAGGTAGGAAAAGAAGCAGGAATGGAAACTAATCAAGGAGAGAACCAACCTGGAAATAAGGAGAAATTTCCTGACAGTGAGAACAATCAGTGGAACAGCTTACCTTCAGAAGTTGTGGGTGTGCCATCACTGGAGATGTTTGAGATTGAACAGCTATTTGTCTGAAATGGTGTGTCTCGTTGAGCAGGGGATTAGACTAGAAGACCTCCAAGGTCCTTCCAACTCTATTATACTGTTATCGAGATAAAATATCTCGGGAATTGTATCACTAGTAATTTTATATGCACTGCTGGAATGTAGATTAAATGTAAGATAGCAGATCTCATGGTTTGAATTGGCTCTCATAGCTTTTATGTAGACAGATATGCTACTTTAATGTTTAGTGAGGTCTAAGAGGATTGAGTAGCATTTCTTTCACACTACATTGTATCACAGAAACGAAACTAACTGGTGGAATGAAACTGTAAACTGAAAATACAGTTTACTAGTATTGTTTGTCATTTTATATTTTTACTAATTTTCAAGAAATAATGACAATTTCTTGATAGAAACATTTTGACAGATTAGTTGGTTAGAAAAAGGTTGTTGGATGGGCTTTGGAAGTAGTTTCTTTTTGTAGTTTTATCCCTTTTCTTCAGACAAGTTTCTACTGCTTCCTGATACAGCCATGCTGAATCTTCGTCTGGAATCCTGCTACGTGCTCACAGGATATGCTTTCTAACAGGCATACAAGAAAGCCATGGAGCCTTGAGAAGAATCTGTTCAGGTTTAGTAAATTGTAACTAAGAAAGAAATGACAAAGTGCTTTGCTTTATTTATTAATATTAGACTTCAGCTACTGCATTTTATAGAATAACAGTGGCTTTATTTTTATAGTTCCAGGTACAAGCATGGAGAAAAAGGATAAGCCTTTTCCTAGGCTTAACATTCATTCTGCATTTTGGATATTGTCATCGATAGCTATTACATATTATATTGAATTTTTTAAAACCGTTAAGGAAATTATTCAAAAAGAAAGGTAAATATCTGTTTCTATACAAATAAAAGTTGTTACTTTATGTGACCAGTTTACATTTTAATTTGGAAAAAAATAATTATTCAAATTATTTGTAGGTCCCGTCACTCCTCAGTACATTACGCATGTTATCATTTGAGAAAATAAATTTCTTACTCTAAAATTTGAATGATAACTCAGTATTCCTATCTATACCTAGATTGCAAAGTTTTCATAGAGGATAATAACTGAAGTAGTTGGGGTAGGAAACTAGCCAAGAAGACTTATTTTAAATGATTTTGTTTATTATATAGATATAACCATAGTTATATAAAACACATAAAACATATATTCTCTTCTCACAAAACCCAGAAGAGTTACAAAGACACATACAAGAGCTGCAGAAATCAGGAGAAACACTTGGCTTAAAAATAAACCTGAAAAAGAGCCAGGTCATGTTTAATAAATTCACCAAAGAAAGACATAATAAACCACTATCTATACCTTGTCAACAGATCTCAGTAGAAGGTGATATAATAAAGGAAATTGAATGCCATGTTAAACGTGGTTGGCAGATATTCAGCAAGCTAAGTGTAATCCCCCCTGAAGAGGAAAGTTTTCGATCAGTGTGTGCTACCTGTTCTAACATATGCCAGTAAAACATGGACATTAACCTCACAATTGATACAAAAGCTATGAGTGGCGCAAAGAGCTATGGAAAAGATACATGCTTGGTATCACAGTACAAGATAGAAAGACCAGCACATGGATTAAAGAACAAATAAAAGTATATAATATCTGGGAGTTAAAGTCCACAAGTCATAAAAGGGTCAAGTTTGAAGACCCCTGTCTTAACTAGTTGAAATCTGAAGCACCATAAAGACACAAGCCTGGTAAAGCTTGTGTCTTTCTCAGCTAATGTAAGAACAGTCCTGATCTGGATTAGCCTCCTAATTGAGCCAATGTTCATAACATTGATGTATGCTTAATACAAGATCAGCTAGCTTATTGTGGTACTTACTCAGCTCTCCTTTTCTCTGTCTTGCAGTGGGTGGTTTGTTCTTGGCAGCTGTTTATTAGCAGTCAGTCTGTCAGTGGCATTTTACTGCATCATATACCTCGAATGGTATCATGGAATTGCAGACTATGAAACTAGCTATCCCACTCTCGTTCCAATCACAACTGCTTGCTTTATTGCTGCAGCAGTTAGGTAAGTTGACCAGTCATAGAACAAACTGATATTAATGGAGAGACCTGACTTAAAGGTAACTGTTAAAACAGTTGTGAGAGGAGACAATAAAATCAGTTTATTGTAATGCTGTTCTGTATGTTAACTTCAGCTCTCTTGAAGCAATTTTTAAAGCTTGTGTAACATTTGACATGTTTAATTTAGTTCAGGATGTTTCAGAACCATTTATTTAGCTTCATCATGTGTTATTGAGGCTTTTGGTCCTGATGAAGCTCTAGATTTGTTAAAGAATGAACTGGGGCCTCCTAAGTGAGTAACTTAGATAAAGGGATTAAAATTGGTATAGAGAAAAATATGTTTCCATCATGGTAATACGTTTTATTATTATATTTATATCTCACTGCAATCAAACAATTCTCAATATAGAAAAAAACAGTTAAAAATCCCCAATAGGAATAAAATCAGCATAAAATCAAAACAATATAATAATGTAACTTAAGAATAAAGTAACTCAAAACACCAGGGATGAATCTAATATCACTACTTTCCAGAGCTTGCTGTTTTCAGCAACTTTCTGAATGCAGTTAGGAAGGGATCATACTGATTTCCACATGGAAGCTATTCCACAGAACCACTGCTGCTATCAAGAAGCTATCCCTCCTGGCCAAACCTCCCTACAGTACGGCACTAGGAGCATTTCTCTCTAATAGCCCAATAGGTTGGCCAGCTCTGTGGCACTAGAGGTACCTCAGTAGCAAGCCATAAAGCTCTTTATGTGTTAAAGCCAGCACTTTAAATTGCACCATTAAGCTAATTCCAGTGGGTTGAACATAGAATATTTTTTCTTTGTCTACTGCTATTCTAGGTGTTTCTGTTGTTTCACTTCTTGTGGCTCCTCAGAACCTGCTCGGTTTAGTCAGCAGAATGAGGCTGTTCAGAAGCAGTCTTGTTCCACACTTGACTCCCTTGGGGCCATCTGGAAGCTATACAGGTCCATGAGACATCCATGGATATTCATAGCAGTCATCCATATTCCATATAGCTTTTTTTTTTTAATAATTTTTTATTAATTTTTCATTTAAAAACAAAAACATAGATCTTTTATCACAATATCAACCAAAAGAAATAACACTAATCAATACATTCATGGATGTGTCCGGTGTCCCCCTCCCGCACCACCCTCTTCCACTTACCACACCTTCCTCCTCCCAACCTACCACCACTCCTCCTTCCTCCCTCTTTCCTACCTCCCTTCCTCACTCAACCACCCGTCTTGTGCAGTTGGGGCACCACCGGACACCTCCTTAAAAAATCATACATATAAATCTATAACACAAACCTACCCCTTTCCCCCCTCCCCCCCCCAGGACTTCCCAAAGCTAATCTAGGAAATAAACACACAATAATCCAATTCTATTCAAAACTACTCATTATTACTACACACTAGTATAAACTTGCTGTGACTCTAAAATAACATTAAAATACATACAATTTTTTTTAAATATATCAATATTTGATATACATATTTTTGTTCAGAATTTTTAATCAAAAGCTACATAATAATTTTTCAATTCATACTTTCTCTGAATATAATCTATCCATCTTCTCCACATTGAGATAAATTTCTCCTGAGAATGATTTTTATTTATTTATTTATTTATTTATTTATTTATTACTTTAATTTATACCCCGCCCTTCTCCCGAGGGACTCAGGGCGGCTTACAGGTAAATAAAAACAGAGCTATACAATAAATATTTAAAAGCCAAATTAAAATATATATTAATTAACCTGTATTAGAAAAATTATAAAATCCCTTTAAAATCCCTATAGAATCCCCCCCTAGGCCAATCCCGCTTGATGGAAAAGCCATGTCTTGAGGGCACGGCGGAAGGAGGGGAGATCCGGAATAATCCGGATCTCTGGGGGGAGTTCGTTCCACAGGGTGGGGGCTCCCACAGAGAAGGCCCTCCCCCTGGGGGTCGCCAGCCGACACTGTTTGGCCGACGGCACCCTGAGGAGGCCCGCTCTG
>NW_015386914.1:227370-247538 GCF_001527695.2 Protobothrops mucrosquamatus | reverse complement strand
TCATCTGCAAAAGCTCTAAGCTTATAGTCATTGTTACCCAAAGTTATTCCTTTTATAAATGAAGACTCTCGAATCTTGATTAATAAAATCTCCAAAGTCAGGATAAACAGTAACGGGGATAATGGACAGCCTTGCCTTGTACCTTTTTCAATTTTAATTGAATCTGTCAAACCCCCATTTACAATCACTTGAGCGAACTATAGTTGATAGATAGCCTTTAACGCTGATGAAAATCTGTCCCTAAAGTTCATTCTATCAACCAACCGTAGCAAAAATTGCCAGTCCAACTTATCAAAAGCCTTTTCAGCATCCAAGAAGATAAGGGCCGCCGGGATTTGATTGTTTTTATCCAAATACTCCAACAAATTCACAATTTGTCTAACATTGTTCTTCATATATCTTCCATTTATAAATCCAGACTGATCCACATGAATAATCTGTTTCATTACTTGCATTAGTCTATTAGCTAATATTTTTGCAAAAATCTTATAATCCGTATTCAATAAAGATATTGGTCTGTAATTTTTGGGCTGGGTCGTATCTTGGTCCTCCTTTGGTATAAGTGAAATAAATGCACACCTCCAAGATGGTGGTATTTGTCCTCCCATTAAAATATCATTAAAAAGACATCTCAAGGGTTCTAACATTTCTTCAGATAATTTTTTATAATAAATTGTGGTAAACCCATCTGCACCAGGGGCCTTACCAACCTTCAATTGTTTAAATGCCTCTGCGATCTCTTCCAACGTGATCATACCGTTCATCGATCCTTTTTGATCCTCAGAAAGACAAGGCAAATTTGCTTGTTGTAAATAATTGTCTATTTCATCAGATTGTATATTCTCAGAGGCATACAATTTAGAAAAATATTCTGAAAAAGCCCTTTTAATCAATTCCTGTTGAAAAACTTCTTTACCCTTGTAGTTCATTTTCTCAATAAGTCTTTGTTTTTGTTTCTTACGTAATTGGTACGCTAACCATCTTCCAGGTTTATCTGCATTGCAAAATGTATTATGTTTCATATATTTCAAATTAATAGCAATTTGATCAGAAAGCAACATATTATACTGTTCTTTCAGCATTACAATAGATGCCTTTAAACTCTTATCCATTGGATTTAAGGAGAAAGCTTTTTCCTTTATTTTTATCTCTTGCTCCATATCTTTATACTTTTGTTGCTGTTTTCGCTTATAAGCAGAGTTTATTGAAATTAAGGCACCCCTCATAACTGCTTTGCTTGCATCCCAAACCATCGATATAGAGGTGCCCTTATTCATATTCAACGCGAAGAATTCTTTTAAATAGTCTTTAAGTTTCTGCACATTTGTTTCATAATTCAATAAATTCTCATTCAGTCTCCAAGTCCTTCTACTACCTCCATCAGTTGAAATCTCCATCCATACAGGACTATGGTCCGACAATATCTTAGGAAAAATCTTCACCTTCTTAACCCTAGGAATCAAGTCAGTAGTAATCAAAATAAAGTCAATTCTGGAGTAAGATTGATGCCTATCCGAAAAAAAGGTGAAATCACTTTCTCCCATATTCCTTTCACGCCATATATCTCTTAACTCAAGGTCTTCCTGTAATGCAAAAAAATTTTTAGGCAATTTAATTTGCATTGAAGTTTTAGCTGAAGTCTTTTTATCTCTTTTTGGATCTATTACGCCATTCCAATCTCCCATCATGATAACAGATTTATAATCCAATTGCATTATCTTTTGATGCAAAAGAGTAAAAAATTGCTTTTGTTGTTGATATAAATTGGGTGCATATAAGCCCACAAGAAGACATTTTTTCCCATTCAAAGTAGTTTCAACAAATACAAATCTTCCTTCTGCATCAGCATCTATTAACTTTGGCATCAATTCCTTCTTAACATAAAGAACTACACCCGCTTTTTTCTTTTGAGCAGAGGCCGCAAAATATAAACCAAATTTAGGATTAAATAGATACTTTTGGTCTTTTAATATGATATGTGTCTCTTGTAAACATATAATATCATTCTTATGCTGCTTCAAATAGTAAAATATTTTTCTCCTTTTTTGTGGTGAGTTCAGTCCATTAACATTTAAAGTTATTAATTTAGCCATCCTTTGGCTTTTGGAGCTTCTGAATCATCCCTTGCAGATCCATCATGACAGATCTTTTAGGTCTGGCCCCTCCCACTGGCTCCNCCCAGCAAATGTAAAGGCCATTCCAACTGGTATTTCCCATCTAAAAGGTATTTGCTGCTTCTTCAACTCTTGAGCCAAGAAAGCAAACTCCTTTCTTTTTCTTAAAATCTTTGAAGGTATTTCTTTCAAAAGTATAATATCCTGAGCAGCAATCTGAAATCTCTGTTGGTAAAAGGCCTGTATAATTTCATTTCGACGTGTTTTTCTAGAAAAATCAACAACAACATCCCTAGGTTGTTTTCTCTGACGTGCGACCCATGAATTGACTCTAAATATTTTTTCAATCTCTCCATAGATAATTTCAGGGTCGCAGTCTAAAACCAACACTAAGGCAGCTGATACCTCTTCTCTCAGTTTCTCCTGTGCATCCTCTCACAAGCCTCTGATTCTTATTGCGTATTCCATTTCTCTGAATTGTGTCATTACAATGTCATTTTGAGTAATCTCTATACTCTCTTCTACTTTTTCCATTCTCTCCTCCATCCCTTCCATTTTTTCCCCCACTTCCTCCACACGAGTCTCTATACGCTCCATATGAAAAGCAAAGCCCTGAAAGATTTGAGACATACTCTCACACAATTCATCATTCTTTTTAGCAAGAAGCTCTTCTGTCTCCACTCTCATTTGTTGCACAATTTGTTTAGACATCTGCATCTGCATCAAAGAATCCTGCAAATCCTTTAAAGTAATATAAGGTGGTGAGGAGGGTGGAGGAGTTTTTGCTCTCTGTACAGCTGGAGAAGAAGCAGCTGGCTTAGGTGCTGCAGCAGCTGCACCTCGTTTAGAAGCCATTCTTGAGTTTAAAAAAAGTCAATATACAGTCCAAAGTAGCTAAAGATCAAACAAATTTTCCTTTAATTTTTCCTTAATTTTTGAAAATTCTTTACAGTCTTAACAATGTGGCAATCCACAACCGGAAGGAAAGTGAAAGTGTCTCTTTAGAACAAAGAAGCGGCTAAGCCGCAGCCATTTTTCCCCCCCAAAAGTTAACTTTCGATTTCAGTCATTTGAGAAGAGTACTTTAATCTTCTGAGTCAAAGTTTTAATTTCATCATGAGAAGTCCAAGTTTCCTAGTCAGCTCCGTCTGTTAATATTACTCACAGTTAAGTTCGAAAAAAAGATCAGAGGTGGAGACGGCGTCTGGCTTCGCTAAATAGCGAAGACGTCCCGATCTGCAGAGAAACTCTGAGCTCCGGAGGAGTTCACACCTTCGCCTCGCTGGGAGCCCCCAGGGAGACTAGGGAACTCGACTCCTACTCTAGAGTAAGCTCTCCTTCTCTCCTTTGCCCGGAGAGAAGTTTCAAATCACCAAACAGCTGATGCGCGCTGTTTTGGCGATTTTTACACAGTCCCGGACGGGAGGCTGTCAAAAAGCCTCCTTTGGCAGCCGCCAAACCACCGGAAGTCCCATATAGCTTTTTTCTTTAATAAAACATATTTTTAATGTATGCCATATTGCTAGATTGGCATTGCTTCCAAAGTGTTTAATTAAAAGGGTACTTGATTCACTCTTTTTATTAAAAATAAAGAGTGAGTTTACATTGTCCAGTTGCAATTACATTGCAGCGGTTCATTGTACATGAAATAGATGAGGGAAGAATACAGAAACTTGTTCAAAGTTTTGAAAATGGGCCATTTCATGCTGTAATTAGATTCACCAGGGTAAAAGATAGGTGTAATTGTACTTGCCCTTGTTTCCTAATAGTGTTGCTGTGAAACAGACTAGAGTGATTATACATTTTTTCTTCCTAGCATTTTCCGGCAAATGCAGGGTCCACTTCTTTCAGATCAACTGATTGTTGCTCCATTGATTATGATACGAATTGCTCGTCCCACTTGTTGCCCAAGCCTGACGTCAGGGGCTAAGAGGGAGGGACTGGCCCAAAGTCACCCAGCTGGCTTTCATGCCTCAATCTGGCAAACAGAACTCACCGTCTTCTGGAATCTAGCCTGGTGCCTTAATTCCTAGACCAAACTTGCTCTCAACTAGATTGATTATAAATAACCTAGGAAAAAGGGATGGTTTTAAATCATTGGTTTAAATTAGATGGTAATTCCTAAATACCAGTGTAGTCTAAAACTTGATTTAAGTTGCTGCGACTGTGCATCGGCATCACCTCATACCTACACTGCAAAGAGATTGATGGGTAAGTGGAGGTTGCAGATGGCTGAAGATGGGCCACGTGCACACTTCCACAATTCCAGTTGCACATTCTAAGGAGGTACACATCCTGCATGCTGATTGGTTGATCCTGCTTCCTGTTCTGTGCCTTGCTGTTTGACCATCCCCTACCCAAAATGTTACCATATGCAGAAATATAAATTGAACATCTATGCTATCATCCCCAAACAACAGATGTGTACGTTCCCTGGCATGCAGTGATGGAGAAGTCTAATCCAAGCTTAATTCCTTGATGTATCTTATGAAGTAATATTTTAAACTACAAATTTATATTTGTATTATCTCAAGAACAAAGTTTATGAATTGGTAGCTACTTTCAGAGTGCACACACATGTATACCCATTACAAATAGTCCTTGTTTACCGAGTATTCATTCAGTGATCGATCATAACTACGATGAGTCTTCATAATTGTAGCTATTGTAGCATCCCCTTGGTCAGTCATGTAATCTCAATTTGGCCACTTGGTAACCATATCACACTATGACAGTTGCAGTATCCTGTGATCATGTGATCACAGTTTGCGAGTTTCAGAGGTGCTTCCACAAGCAAAGTTAATGGGGAAGCCAGCAGTATGAGTTGAGGTCCTGTAATGTGTTTAACGAACCATGGCAATTCATTTAATTATCTTGACAACTGATGTTAAGTCATTGCAGTCGTGATGTACTTGATGACTGTGACCCTTAGTGATGGAGTTACCAATCCCTATTATGGTCATTGAAGACAGCCTGTATTTATCATAGTTCTATTTATAAGTTTGGATTTATTTAAATTTAGAATACTATCCAGAGAAAAGGTTAAGAGACTTTGAGTAAAAAGAGATATTTGTGTTTCTGTGTGTGAACATATATTTATGAATAGATTACTGGAAAATGTTTCAAAATGAATGAGACTTTTTAAATAATAGATTAAGCATAAGTATGATAAACTACATGTAAAATTGCTAATATTAAACTAAAATTGATCATTCTTTTTTTTATTCCCAGTTTTAACATTTCCTTATGGCCTGTGTGGTCATTTCTGACACCTCTGGTGCTCTTCATCCAGTTTATGGGTATAGTGATGCTTGTGTCCCTTTTGGGCTAGACTTTGCACGGTAAGACTGTACGGGTACTTAACTCTGTTTCTTTGTATGACCAAATCTCTTCATTTTCATACAATTGTAAACTTGGAACTCATGTTCCAAGACTGATCAAAGCAAAATAAAATGGAACTATTACTTTCTGTGGTTTGGAAGCTGTCTTTTATGGAACTGTGTTGTGTTTTTTGGTAGCTGCATCACTCAGTCTGAAGTACTACTATCAGCACCAAAGCTCCTGGTAGTTGATTGATCTTAGCCGAACTTGAAAAACTTCAGCAGAACTTAAGTATATCATCTGCAGATTTAATTGTCATTCCTACCATTTCATCTAATATTGAGTATCTGAAAATTACTTTCTCATTGTTACATTGTCCAGACCGTACTTCTTTGCTTATCAGAATGTCCTTATGTATTTCATCAAATGCTTGATGACTTCAAGATTTGGAAGATCCATTTGTGAAAGAGACTACCTGAGATATGGTTCTTAACAAACTCCTGATTTCTTTTCATTGTTGCATTGTTTTTATAATCTCTTGGCTGAAATCTCTCATATTTTGTTTAGGTTCTTTTCTACTATTGATGTCAGAGTGAATGGTCTGGATTTAATCATTCTCCTCATTTTGAAGTTTGGGGCAACACCTGCTCTCTGCCACTTCAACGTCAGAGAGAATACATAAAGGATCAGCAAGACCATCATCAAGTTTCTTCAGTACTGTAAAAGGAAAGATTTAATTAGAAGTACATAGAGATTCCCTGGCCATGTCTCCTTCATTTTCAAACTTCATTCTTATTCCTCGTTCTGTTCTTCATTTCTTGTTGAGCAAAACGGAACCATTTGCATTATAAAAAGGATAACCAAAAGCTATGTTTAAACAAAATGCCATTCATTTGTTTGCAGGCTGAACTGCCAGCTAGCAGGATTTGAAGATTAAACCTGCAGGTAATAAAGTTTGGACAGTCTAAAATCTCATCTTCACTGAGCAAAGCAGTTGAACTAAAGTATGGTTATGAAATTTCATATTCTCTGAACTATTTTTAAAGTTTCAAGATATTTACATCATATTGCTGATGTAGAAACAGCATAATTGCATTTGAATTGAAGCTCAATTCTTCATCTATGTGTATTATACAGAATGGTGAACATATTTTGCAGGGTCTAATATACTCAGATCCCTTCTCTGTCATAAATTTATTAGATCACTTTAGTGAAATCAAAGTCAATTCCAGTGCCCCAATGTTTAGTGATTTTCAACATAATGCTGATTTATATATAATATATGTATGTGCCTCTTTAAAAAGCCCTTAGTAAAACCAGACTTAGAATACTGCATCCAGTTTTGGTCACCATATTATAAAAAAGATGTAGAAACTCTGGAAGAAGTGCAGAAAAGAGCAGCAAAGATGATTAGGGGGCTGGAGGTTAAAACATGAATGGTTGTAGGAATTGGGTTTGTCTAGTCTGATAAAAAGAAGGACTAGAGGTGACACAATAGCAGTGTTCTAATATCTGAGGGGATACCACAAAGAAGAGGGAGTCAACCTATTTTCCAAAGCATCAGAAGGCAAGACAAGAAATGATGGAAATTAACCAAGGAGAGAAGCAAACTAGAACTAAGGAGAAATAATGTGAGAACAATTAACCAGTGGAGCGGCTTCAGAAGTTGTGGGTGCTCCATCACTGGAGGCTTTTAAGAAGAGACTGAACAGCCATTTATCTGGAATGGTATAGGGTCTTCTGCTTGAGCAGGGGCTTGGATTAATAGACCTCCAAGGTTCCTTCCAACTCTATTATTCTGTTACTCCAAGAATTATATATATCCAGGGATATGAAATACAGTACTTTGAATGCTTGAAAATGCGATACAAAATTTAAATGGTGGCAGGCTCCACTTGGAAGGAAAAGTAATTTATAAATAAAATTGTTTGCGTCCCTTTGGGTTCTAACTGAAATTTTAAAAAATTGGATTGTAATGAGTTACTTTTATTGTAATTTATTTCATGGAAAGACAACAAATACAGTTTCTTTTATTAAACAGCAACCCAACTGGGACAGTATCTGTAACAAAATCATTTTAATCCTTTAACAGGATATTTAGCTATTGGGATCTAGTGCAGGGCTTTTCAACCGGTGGTACACATACCACTTGTGGTACTTTGCCACATGGCAGCTGGTACGTGATTGCTAGCCAAGTATACCAGGGGAGGAAAATGAGCCAAAGCAAGCCAAGCCTGAGGGAGAGGAAACTGCAGCTGCAGGACTGTCTGGGCTTGACAGAAGTCCCAGGAGCCGGCAGGGCTCCAGCTGATTGGCTCCAGCTGATTGGCGCTTCCGGAAGCAGCTTGGAGCTGGAGGTGAACTGAAGAAAAAGGGAGGGGAGAGGAGAGGCTATAAAAACGTGGTTTAGGTGGGGGAAGGGGAAAAAAGACATCAGGAAAGGTTTAATCCCTTTAAACAAATGTAATTAGTTTTACCCCCTTTAATTGAGTCTGTCTGTGGCTTTTAGAAAGTTTTCTTTGAAGGTAAATAGGCTTAATTTAAAGCTAAAGCTTTTCGCAATTGCCAGAACCTTTCAGTCAAGGATTGCAACATTGTGACATGTGACATGGCTGAGGCAGCTGAAAGAGAGAAAAAACGGAGTTTGTGTTTCTTTATTTTCTTGCTTTTCACTTGATTCCTGTGTCTTTAAGGGTACAGGGAAGGGATTGAAAAAGCTCAGAAGGGCCAACCAGGTAGCTCAGGAGTCTACAAACTTAGCAACTTTAAGACCTGTGGACTTCAACTCCCAGAATTCCTCAACCAGCCATGAGGGCTGAGGATTTCTGGGAGTTGAAGTCCACAAGTCATAAAAGGGCCAAGTTTGAATTCATCATACATTTGTCAGTGCAAAGGGAAAGTGATTCAGCAAAGGAACAGCCACAGAAGAAATTAAAACTGGTACTTTTTTCCCTTTTTTCTACAGTTTGTAATATTTTATTAGATTATAGAATAAAATACAAAAATATAAAAGCAAATAGTAGGACACAGTAGTGAGGAAAAGGGGGAAAGTGAGGGGGAGAAGAGAAAAAGAACATATTTCCTCTGTTGCAGTAGAAGGAAGCATTAACATTGAACCTAATCAGTAATTCATCGGCTTTAATGCCAGGCTCAGATCCGAATTGGGTTCAATACTAGGGCTTGAGTAACTGAGGGCTGGGAGTAATGATCCAGGAAAGATTACAGCTGGTGCAAAAACCAGAGCTCTGCAAAAGTTCTCCAAGTCACACCTGTCAGATCCCTGGCAAATAATTGAAAATCATATTTAAAAATCCCTTCTCACTCCTATGGGTGGTCTATATCAGGGCTTTTCAACCTTTTCACCAATTGTACCACTTTTAGGATATGGCAATATTCGAGTATCACCTAGCAAGGTGTCAAAAACGTGATGACCAAAAAACCCCAAAAAATCTGTTGAAAGTTGCAAAACGTGACTTTACTGAATACTGGTAAAAAGTGTGAATACTGGTAACGTCGTACGGGTCCCAGTACACTAAATATAAACCTACGAACCGTTGACTAAGTATAAATACTACCAGTGTCACAAGGTCCCAGTACACTAGGGGAAAACGTTGGAAAACTGTTCGTTTCAGTTACCGTCCCGACGACCACCGGTAGTGCTAAGGCGGGACTTTCCTCCCTTCCTCTTTCTCATTCCCATCTCCTTCTGAAGGAAGAATTTGAAAACCCCCCTCCCCCTATTTTCTCTCTTCCATATATTCATCAAACAAGGAAAAGCCTCCAGAGACAGAAAAGACAAGCTGCTGAGTGAACTATCTTAAAAAGGCACATTCCCCTTTAAGAATTAGCTACTGGCTAGAAAAGAAAGTTAAGCAGCCAGCACTTAAGGAAGAAAAAAAAATGTAAGTACTGGCTGCCGCTAAGGCAGCCTTGCCAAATGGCTCTATTCTTAAGTAAAGGAATGCTACAGGCAAAATCCATTCAGGAGAAAAATACTTCAAAATCCCTTGCAGCAAAACTTACAGCTAACAATAGCAGAGCAATAGAAACTAACAGGAGCCATCAGCCAAATAAAAATTGCCAAACACTCCTTAAGAACAGAAAGCCCACAATGCACAAATCCCAGGACTTCAAAGTCACAAAAGCACATAAGAATCCTTCCACTCTCCATCTCCCTGCCTCATCTCCAGCCATTACTGCCTCCCCCACTGCATTTCTTGCCTGTTTGCTGCTGCCAGCACAGGTGGCTGCCACAGCAGTTGTAAATCAGCTCATGGCCAGCCTGCTTGATCTCTCCTCTCCCCCCACCCTCCTCCTCCTTTCCCTTCAGTGCAGCTAGAGCTGACTCTGCCTCCTCCCAAGGCTGCTGCTTTTTTTTCTCTCCCTCTCCCACCCAAACTGCCTCCTTTATAGCCTCTCCTGTCTCCGTCCCCCTCCTCCTCCTCTCTCATGGGCAAGAAGTGAGCCTGGGGCCTTTGCCTTGCCCCAGCAACTCTGCTGCTGCAGAGGACTCTCTCACAGTAAGTCCTTGCCTGTGCTGGCTCTTTCCCTCCCCCACTACACTTGGCTAGGCAGGGCTGCATACCACCTGCCACTTGTTAATATACCACAAGTGTTACGCGTACCACTGGTTGAAAAGCTCTGGACTAGAACAGTGGTGGCGAACCTTTTAGAGACGGAGTGCCCAAACTTCAACCTGAAACCCACTTATGCATCGCTGGGTGCTGGGGGCGTGGCCACCGAATGGGTGTGGCCACTGAATGGGTGTGGCCAAGTAGTGTGGCTATGGTAGTCATGGCAGCATGGGTGGGTGTGGCCAGGGTGTGTGTGGCCACCTTGATGTTGCTCCTGGTGAGAGATGCCTGTGGGGGCCGGGCAGGATTGGGGGTGATCCAGGGGTTCTCTGGTGGGTGAGGCAGTGGGTAGGAGGGTTGTCCTGCAGGGTGAAGTGAGGCAAGGAAGGGGCAGGGCAGGGGTGCCATTGCCTTGGGGCAAGGCAAGGTGAGGCAGGGGCTAGGGCAGGTTGCAGATAAAGTGGGGCTCCTGTGAGGAGGTGGAAGAGGATTTAAGCAAGCTTAGCAACCAGAGTGGGGATCCCCCCCAAAACAAACGTGCTTTGTGAGTAACCTCAAAGCACGACAGAAGAGACCAAAACCTGCTGCAACCACCCAACAGATGGGAGGGAAATTAAAAACCAAACAGCTCCCCCCTGCCGCCAATCGGCAATGAAAGCCTCGGACAGGGGGAAGAGCGTGGGCGGGCAGGCGTCTTGCTCAGCTGATGGCTTGGAGAAGGGTAGCTACATCCCCTCCCAAACGCTGCCCTCTCACGAAAGCAGGATGAAAACTCCAAAAAGCAACAAGGAAAAAAAGTTAAAACAGAAGAGTATCTCGCGATCGTTTTCTTCCCCACTTCCTTCTAGCTGCAGGCTAAATATGTAAAGACCACAAAAGAAAAAACTTGGCTTTCTCTCATTTTAATTCAGAAGGAAGGAACGGGAGGATTGGGGGGTTTCAAAGGAAGGGAAAGGGGCTGGGGGAGCACAGCAGGAGAACGGCGATGGCACAAGGCTTCTGGCTATGCAGGGGGGCATTGGGGCGCGTTCTTTTTAAAAGAGCAAAACGAGGCAAAAAGTAAAAATCCCCCACTCCACCTCCCAAAAACACAACAACGGAGCTTTCATTGATACAAACAAATTTTTATTGAAAAAGAAAAGTTTGCATTTGAATGAACCTTTATTATCAAAGTATAACATGTATACAGTGAGATTGGCTGAGCCTCCTTCCGTGCCCCCCACAACTCACAGTGACTACAAACCCCCAACTTATTACACCCTGTGGCATGCTTTTAAAGAATTAATGTGATTTTTGCTGTTGTATGCCTGCTGATAACTTATCTACCCTTGGCTCATAGTCTGTAATTTTGAGAGCAACACATGCAGCACTCAGGTCAGCTGTTAGTCTGCTTCTGGTGTCAGATTTTATATAATTCAAAGCTGAAAACAGCTGTTCACAGGCGTAAGATGATCCAAACAAAGTAAGGAAAGCAATTCCAAGTGCTTTCATGGATTTAAAATTATCTGGCAGAGAATTCCACACTTTGAGGATTTCATTCTCAGCACTAACTGCGCTGTCCTTTGTCATCCCTTCCATTTTCTCTTGTGTTTCACGCAAGTCACAGAATTTATTTTTCCAGATAGTATTTTCCTGAAATTCCAGTAGCTCCATTTCTAGATTTTCTAAATCTAACCACTCTAAGCAGGAAAGATCAAGTTCTTCAAATTTAGCTTTATCTGGAGAAGTCAGAAAACACAGGGTTGTCTCCATCTTATGGAACTGTGAACATCCGTTACTAAAATTTACTTTTGCAGCTGCTACAATGCTAGAAAATTCCATGTAAATTTCCTGATAGCTTGTAGGATTGTCTACAAATGATGTAGAATTTTCTAAATGAACTTTTAGACTAGGAAAATATTTCAGTTGCCCACTTTCAAGGTCTCTTTCAAAAACCTCCAGTTTTCTCTCAAATGTTTTGATGTCACAAAACATCCTTTCTGCTGTTTTCCCTGCACCTTGTAATTGTTTGTTGAGCAGACTGAAGTGGTGTGTAAAGTCTATAAAAAATATGAGGTTGGTAAGCCAGGCCATATCAGTGAGCTGTGGATATTCTTGCCCTTTTTCATGCATAAACAGCCGAATTTCATCCAAGCAGGCCACAAATCTCCCCAGGACTCGTCCTCTGTTCAGCCACCAGACATTGTTATACATAAACAAACAATCATACTGTGCCTGAACCTCCTCAAGTAGTACTTGAAACTGCCGACAATTCAGAGCACGAGCCATGATGTAATTCACTATTTTGTGACGTCTTTGAGGACATTGTCAATTTTTTTGTTGCTTTCCTTGGCACAAAGATCTTCCTGGTGAATGATGCAGTGGAACTGAATTACTTTATGTTTTGTTTCTTGAAGAAACAACTGTATGAAACCAGATGTTGCCCCCACCATAGAAGATGCTCCATCACTTGTAATTGAAACCACCTTTTCTGGTCTTTTGTCTTGTGACAAAAAAGCTTCCTCCACAGCATTGTAGATATCTACATCTTGTGTTCTTTCAGGCAAAGACATCCGTTTCAGCAGCTCCTCTCTCATGATGTCATCAACAGCATAACGCAAAATTACTGCCAGCCTTGCATGGTTATTGATATCTGTGCTTTCGTCCAAGCACATGGAGTAACAGGCTGCCTTTTGTAAGTCAGTGGTGAGCTGCTGACTAACATCACTTGCCATGCGCTGGACTCTATCTTTAACGGGGTTTTTGCTCAATGGTATCTCAGAGATGCGTTGAATAATTTTTTCCTTGTCTGGGAAATCATGAAAAAGAGAATCACTTCCAGACAACATGGCCGTTTTGATAATATCCCCATCAGAGAGGGGCTTACCATGTTTTGCTATGCACAGTTAGCTAATATAATAATAATTTTTATTTTGTGGTCACAGAACAAAATGCAAGAGCAACAAAAGAAAACACAAGAAAAATATAATCACAAACAATTAAGCACCAGAAGCCTTGGCGAAAGGGAATTACAACATTCTCCTCTAATAGTTACAGCTCTTAAAAGAAATTTAGAAACCTGAGAAGTAATATAGGAGGAGCCATCCCCTAGACCAGGGGTAGGCAACCTCGGCTCTTTTATGACTCATGGACTTCAACTCCCAGAATTCCTGAGTCAGCATAGCTGACTCAGGAATTCTGGGAGTTGAAGTCCATGAGTCATAAAAGAGCCGAGGTTGCCTACCCCTGCCCTAGACAATATAAAACCAAATTACTAACATTAGAACCAGAGGGATCAATTCCAAGGAGTGACAATAATTTAATTCTGCCTGTGTTATACTGTTGTCTCTGCCTCAATACATAGGGCAGTATGATAAGACATGCTCCACAGTTTCAACTTCGGCCCTATCACAGGGGCATAGTCGCTCACTAAACGGGAGCCTCTTAAATCGCCCATCGAGTAGTGCTGAGGGCAAGACATTGAAACGGGCCAGGGAAAAGACTCTTCTATACTTGGGAATGGTTAGAGTATAGAAATATGAAGCCATCCTCAATCCATAATTATTAGAATGGCTGAAGATCAAAGGGGAGCATGTTTTGTTGGCTCTGGCTCTTAAATATTGCAAATCTATGGCTATGCACAGTGAAATTTTAAAACTGGCAGCTGTCAGATGATTCGTTCTGGAAAGATAGTTGGAAAAACTAAGGTGCCGGGAATGATAGCTCCTCAATTTCCCTTCAATAAACTCTTTTCTTTCATTATCACCAAGTTCGGCAACATTTCTGTGGTTGGTTTCAAAGTGCTGTCTGACACTTGATGTGCGACACACAACACTTTCGTTGCATATAACACATAATGCTTTCCCACTGCATTCAATCACTTCAAATGACTGTGCCCAGGCCTCTTGGAATGATCTTCCACTATCTGTTTTTGGTTTTTTGGCTGTAATCATTTTTGGGTGGGTGTACAAGACTTGGAGTCTAAAAAACACAAAGTTTTTTAAAAAAATGAAGCAACCAATACAAATCTATCTCTAAATAACTAACACTATTAGTTAACACTAAAGAAATGGATATTCCCTGAATCAACAATCTAAGAAGGGGGGGGGGAATATACTAAACAAAATATAAGGGGAAAAAAGCCCAGAAAAAAATGTGATAACGAACAGTTTGGATCCTGACAGTTTTGCATTGCTATACTATTTATCAATTGCATAGTAAAATTATTTGAAACCAACATTTTGTGCTATTCTAATGCACAACTGCACAAATATGAATGTAATCTCTGAAGAGGCTGTCACATCTGGGCTACAAAAATTTGGTTAAAGCATTCGTGTTTGCTGATATTTATTTCCTTTTAAAAACTGGTTTGGTTCTTCCATTTATTGTTTAAAGTGGTTTCCATTTATTTCCTTTTATTCCCTTAAAACTGGTTTGATTCTTCCATTTATTGCCATTCTCTTAAAACTGATTTAATTCTTCTGTTTATTTATTTCTGATCCAGGAAACCTATAACCTCCATGCCATTTCTCACTCTTTTTATTCCTTTCTGCTTTGCTTTTTATTCCCTCTCTTTTATATATTTTCTTTCATCTTCACTGAAAGAAAATCCCTCCAGGTCCCCACTATAATCTATGGTTCAAATGAAAGCAGCCTGTTTTTATTTATTATTTACTAACTTTCTGTAAATCTTGGCCCCACATTTAAAGGCAGGGTAAACATGCATTAAAACACATGCAGCGGCAGCACAGCATTAATGGCGGCCAGGGCTGTCTTTCTTGCCTCAGCTGGCTGCCCAGCCTCGTAGATGGCAATGGTGGGGGGGGGTAGCCTGGTGTCTGAAGCTGCCTCAGCAGGCCCCAATGAGGCAGCTTTCACACTCACCGGCTGCCCAGCCTCGTGGCAGCAGTGAGGGGTGGGCGTGCATGCGCCAGAGTGTGAAAAATGGTCTTAAGTCACTTTTTAAAGTGCCGTTGTCACTTCAAACTGTCACTAAGTGAACTGTTGTAAGGTGAGGACTACTGTACTTTATCACTTTTTTCCTTTTTTGGGGGGTCATCAAGTTTACATCACATTTTTGGCACCTTGCTAGGTGATTGGAAAAGCCCTGTTACAGTACCCAGATTGCAGCTGCTTTCTTGCAGGTATGTGGAATGGCATGGGACCCACAGGGTTTGCAAAGTTAGGTGAGGAAGTTGGTTACAGCTTTTTAGGAAAGATAAATAGACAACCAAGAATGCTTTATTGACCATTCTTTGTCCAGATTTTATATCAGTTGCTTCTGCTAATACAGGCGTTCTGCTTCCGATTTCTCTGCCATTTTCAGTATCTGGTAAAATGAATGAGTACTTTTCCAACAACCTGTAAAAAATGAGACACTGCTTTCATTGTTTAATTGTTTAAAGGGGAATGTGCCTTTTTAAGCTAGTTCACTCAGCAGCTTGTCTTTTCTGTCTCTGGAGGCTTTTCCTTGTTTGATGAATACATGGAAGAGAGAAAATATGGGGGGGGGGTGTTTCAAATTCTTCCTTCAGAAGGAGATGGGAATGAGAAAGAGGGAGGGAGGGAAGGGACGTCCCGCCTTAGCACTTGGCCACCAGCAGCCCTGCCATTGACTTTGCTTGTCAAAAGTTTGCAAAAGGGGATCACATGACCCTGGAACACTGTTACCATCATAAATATGAATCAGTTGCCAAGCATCCAAATATAAATCACATGACCCTGGGCATGCTGCAATGGTCATAAGTGTGAAAAATGGTCATAAATCATTTCAGTGCAATTGCAACTTTCAACAGATTTTTTGGGTTTTTTTGGTCATCACGTTTTTGACACCTTGCTAGGTGATACTCGAGTATTGCCATATCCTAAAAGTGGTACAATTGGTGAAAAGGTTGAAAAGCCCTGATATAGACCACCCATAGGAGTGAGAAGGGATTTTTAAATATGATTTTCAATTATTTGCCAGGGATCTGACAGGTGTGACTTGGAGAACTTTTGCACAGCTCTGGTTTTTGCACCAGCTGTAATCTTTCCTGGATCATTACTCCCAGCCCTCAGTTACTCAAGCCCTAGTGTTGAACCCAATTCGGATCTGAGCCTGGCATTAAAGCCGATGAATTACCGATTAGGTTCAATGTTAATGCTTCCTTCTACTGCAACAGAGGAAATATGTTCTTTTTCTCTTCTCCCCCTCACTTTCCCCCTTTTCCTCACTACTGTGTCCTACTATTTGCTTTTATATTTTTGTATTTTATTCTATAATCTAATAAAATATTACAAACTGTAGAAAAAAAGGGAAAAAAAGTACCAGTTTTAATTTCTTCTGTGGCTGTTCCTTTGCTGAATCACTTTCCCTTTGCACTGACAAATGTATGATGAATTCAAACTTGGCCCTTTTATGACTTGTGGATTTCAACTCCCAGAATTCCTCAGTCCTCATGGCTAGTTGAGGAATTCTGGGAGCTGAAATCCACAGGTCTTAAAGTTGCTAAGTTTGTAGACTCCTGAGCTACCTGGTTGGCCCTTCTGAGCTTTTCCAATCCCTTCCCTGTACCCTTAAAGACACAGGAATCAAGTGAAAAGCAAGAAAATAAAGAAACACAAACTCCGTTTTTTCTCTCTTTCAGCTGCCTCAGCCATGTCACATGTCACAATGTTGCAATCCTTGATTGAAAGGCTCTGGCAACTGTGAAAAGCTTTAGCTTTAAATTAAGCCTGTTTACCTTCAAAGAAAACTTTCTAAAAGCCACAGACAGACTCAATTAAAGGGGGTAAAACTAATTACATTTGTTTAAAGGGATTAAACCTTTCCTGATGTCTTTTTTCCCCTTCCCCCACCTAAACCACGTTCTTTTATAGCCTCTCCTCTCCCCTTTTCTTCAGTTCACCTCCAGCTCCAAGCTGCTTCCGGAAGTGCCAATCAGCTGGAGCCAATCACCTGGAGCCCTGCCGGCTCCTGGGGCTTCTGTCAAGCCCAGACAGTCCTGCAGCTGCAGCTGCCTCTCCCTTAGGCTTGGCTCGCTTTGGCTCATTCCCCTCCCCTGCTACACTTGGCTAGCAATCACGTACCAGCTGCCATGTGGCAAAGTACCACAAGTGGTATGTGTACCACCGGTTGAAAAGCCCTGCTTTGCAGAATAGGTTGATCACCACATTACAAAAAAGATTTTTTTTTTAATTTTTAATTTTTTAAACCAACAAAACAAAAGAAAAGAAAACATAACACACATACACACACAGTGTATACTCCTCCTTTTTTTTAACAGCAATTTCGTAACGGTAATCTATTATTTACATTTCCCACCTTATTCTTCTTTAAATATATTTGTCCTTGTTGTCCCGTTGTTTCTTATTTGCATTTTTCTTCCTTCATACTATACTTCATACTAAGAATAATACATATTATTATTACTATACATTATTATACACACATTTTCCACTTTTAACCTTTCCACATTTATTCTCCTCTATTATTTCTAGTCTCCAACCAGTCATACCACTTGTTCCATATTGGATAGTACTCTGTGTCTTCCTTTTCTTTTATCTCTTTTGTTAATTTGTCCATCTCAGCACATTCCAGGATTTTTCTTATCACTTCTTCCTCTGATGGTATATTCTGTTAGAGAATTTTAATTTCTCTATTGGTGAAAAATAAATCAGAAGCTCTCACAGTTGGCTGCATTTTAGCTGATTCAAATAATTTCTTTATATTCATATCAAAATATTTACAATACCATACATTCTTCTTTACAGCAACATAGCACAATGAAGACTTCTTACAGAGAGATACAGAGACAGACCCGAGACTGAAAAAAAAAAATCCAGCTCCTAACTAAATACCTTTTTTGCACAGACTCAGTAGCACTTTTCTCACATTGGCTGACTGAGTTACCACATGACTCTTCCTGCTCATGAATATTCCAACACTCCTCCCTTCATGATAGGAAGAGACATCAGACCTATTGACTTAATACATTTTCCATAGTGAACACCACCCAATGGTTTAGTCATCATGTCTGCCAAATTATCCTCAGAAGAACAATGATGTAAACTAATCAATTTTCTTTTTACAGCTTCCCTGACATTACAATACTTAATGTCTACATGTTTACTTCTGTTCTTCACCCTGTCACCAGTTGCCATTTTTATACAGGCAGCATTGTCTTCAAATACCTTTACAGATTCTTTTACATTAATATTTAAATCTTGCAACATGACATGTATGGTACAATGAAGTCTTGTGTTAAGTCTATTTCGTTATTTCTCTGCTTCCGCTGTTGAAATAGCAACAGTTGTTTGTTTTCTGGATTTCCATCCAATCAGAGTCCCTCCAAACAATATTATAATCCCAGAATTTGATTTCCTTGTGTTTATGTCATTTGCATAGTCACTATCGACATAACACTTTAATTTTAATTCCTCAGTAATCTGTATTTGAAGACCCAAATTTATGGTTCCCTTTAAATATCTGAGAATCCTTTTTACACCCATCCAATGTAACTTTGTAGGTGCAGCAGTAAAACAACTCAAAATGCTTACTGCGCAAGCTATGTCTGGTCTGGACCATTGTGATAGATATAACAAACTCCCTATTGCTGAGTGATATATCTCTTGATCACAGGTTTCACCTTTGTCCGCACTTAAACTATTATAAAAATCCGTACTCATGGGTGTGGGAGCAGTATTGCTATCTTTCATATTATATTTTTCCAATAACTGCTCAATTTTTCTACTTTGACTTAGAATATAACCACCCTTTTCATTTTTCTATATCTCTACACCGAGATAATTTTTTATTTCTCCCAAATTCTTTAATTCGAATTTCTTTCCTAATTTATCAGCAAATTCCTTGACTTGTGATCCATCCTTTGCGATGAAGCAAAGATCATCCACAAATGATAACAGTAGACAATTCCCTCCTTGTAACTGTCCAGTATATATACAATTATCAGCTTTGCAACTCTTAAATCCAAGACCCTTTAAAGCAGTATCTAAACAGATATTCCAGTTTCTGGCTGACTGCTTCAGCTCATAAATAGCCTTGTTTAATTTATACACCATGTTAGGTTTTTCAATTTCATACCCTGATGCTTGGATCATATAAATTTCTTCCTCTAACTCAGCATTGAGGAATGCAGTTGTGATATTAAAGTGCCAGATTTTATGTTTATATGCCGCTGCCAATGCCAGTGCTAATCTTATACTCTCACTTTTCACAGTTGGCGCAAATACTTCATCGTAGTGCACATTCTTTAATTGTGAAAAACTTTGTGCCACTAACCTGGCCTTATACTGTACATCATTATTTGGCAATACCTTTTTCTTATATACCCACTTACAACCTACAGCTTTGGTTCCCTGTGGCAAAGTCACTGATTTAAATACTTTCATCTCTTTATCCATGGCCTCCTTCCATCTTTCTTGTTCAGCTTTTGGTAATGCCAACACCTCTTTATAACTTCTTGGCTCATACCACACATTGCAAACCTTTACCTTGCTGGCAGAATACCTGTCAGGCGGAATTCCTTTGTTACATCGCTCTGACCTACGTGGTATTAACTGCTCCTGTGTCTCAAGTTTATCTGGCTTCATGTCTTGTTCAGCCTCTCCTCCCTGAACATTGACATCTTCAATAATCATTTTTCCATCATTAGATGAGTTATTGTCGTTAAATAGATTACCGTCATTAAGTGAGACATACGCAGAATTTGCATTAATTCTGTCCCAATTTTGTTCTGCAAAATTAGCAGACCTTGAAATTACAATTCTTTTACTTCCATCGCTAAAGCGATATCCTTTTGACCCTGGCTCATAGCCCACAAACCTGAGCTTTCTTGCCTTTTGCTGTCTCTTTCTTCTGATTGTCTTCGGAATATGTACCCATGCAGTACTTCCAAAAATTCTCAAATGTGCCAGTGATGGCTTTCTCCCATATAGAATGGCATATGGAGTATTATTAATGGAGGAACTCCACAGCCTGTTAACTACAGTTGCAAGAAAAAGTATGTGAACCCCTTGGGATAACGCGGAGTTTTGCATGAATTGGTCATAAAATGTGCTCTGAACGTCATCTAAGTCACAACAATAGAAAAACACAGTCTGCTGAAAATAATAATACACAAACATTACATGTTGCCATGGTTTAATTGAACATAACATGTAAACATTCACAGAGCAGGGA
>NW_015386914.1:222599-224340 GCF_001527695.2 Protobothrops mucrosquamatus | reverse complement strand
CATTGAACCTTTTGTCCCTGCAATACATATAGATTATCTTCCTTTATGCCTTCTGCACAAATATTCCCATTCCTTTTGATGAGACACTTCCCATTTACAAAAATGGTCTCAAAACCTTGTTTGTCTAAATTAGACACACTTAACAAATTATGTTCCATCTCAGGTACACAAAGCACATTGGTAAACTTTGATTCCAAATGTGGAATTTTTACATCGCCTCTTCCGATGACTTTTGCTTTCTGGCCATTTGCCAAAGCCACAGCTTCTTGTGCTACTGGAACAAACCTGTAAATAATTCAGAGTCATTAACAATTGTTTGACTTGCCCCACTATCTATTAGCCACTTGTCTCTGTTGTTGCTATAGCAAACTTTTGCAACACCAAAATGTTCCTTTTGCAAATCAGTCTTCTTTGCTTGCACAAATGTCCTTCGCTGCAAATTGTTCCTCTGCAAACAGTTCCTTTTCAGATGTGTGCTTGCACCGCAAATGTAGCAATTTTTGTTTTGCTGAGCCCTCTGCTTGCACAATCTTTCCTTTGTTGCAACTTGGTCCCATCTGCTGCTTGTTCCTTCTCCGGAGACTTGCAATCTGGACCCCCTCCTCAGGAATTTCACCTCCTCGTGGCTGTTCCTAAAATGGCGCTTTTCTTCTTCATTAAGCAAACATGCCTTTAAAGCCTCAAAATTTAAGTCTTGCTCTTCTTTACACTCAAATATCGCAGAAACTGTGTCCCAGGTTTTATCTAAACTGTTCAACACCAATAAAACCTTCTGTGACTCAGGGAATTTAATCCCACGTTGTTCTAAGTCCAAAAATAAACGTTGCATTTTATTTAAATGCTGTTCCACAGATTCACCTGGTTGCAAACAGGCCCTGTAAAGTTTTCTTGACAATTGCACTATATTACATGCAGAAACATTCACGTGCACAGCTCTCAACTTCAACCAAATCTCCTTTGCAGTCTTCCGGTTTGAATCACGGCACCAATTGCAGCTCCTCTGTGAGCTGTCCGCCCTGAAGACATGTAAGAGCTGCAGGAACAGCTGTTCCACGGCTCGGAATCCCCTTCCCTGGGTAAAGGGGAGGGGGTGAGCTTCCCCAATAGGGGTAGAGCTCCCTAGCCCTTGCATTTTGACAGCTGTGAGGGCTAAGGTGAGTTCCCCCGGAGTCAGGGATTTCTCCGTGCTTCAGGCTGCCTTCGATGAAATGAAGCTAGACGCGGATTCAGCCTCTGCCTTTCCAGGAAAGCGTGAGTTGAATTTTACAGGCAGACAGAGCCTACCAGGAGGATTTAAAAATTGTTTGGACTGAAACCTTAACTCTAGAATTAAAGTATCTTCTTCATTTTTTATGTTAACTGGAAGAAGAAGAAGAATATGGCTGTGGATGGGCGTTTCTGTTTTTTTTTTTTAAATTGAAAATATATGAGACTTTCACTTCCTGGATTATTTTGGATTATTATGGATTATTTTGGATTATTATGGATTATTTTGGATTATTATGGTAACAGATTTTGTTATTTTGAGCTGGTTGGATAAGTTTTCTGTTTCTACCACTGCTTGAGGTGATTACAAGACTTTATAAGATTTTTATATGATCTTTACAAGATTTTAACTTATGTTTATAAGTGAAAGTATAAGAGAAGAAGGAGAGAAGTAAAATGGCTTCTAAGCGTGTGGGAACTTTTGTTCCTCAGAAAAGTACAATCTCCTCTCCAGCTGTTCAAACACCACAGCAGC
>NW_015386914.1:216805-221080 GCF_001527695.2 Protobothrops mucrosquamatus | reverse complement strand
GTGCAAATTCAACAACAAAAACCTAGATCTCCCCCACCATCACCTCCTCCTTCCATTACACTTAAAGATCTACAAGAGGCTTTAGCTAAGTCCTCATTGCAGACTGTGAAACAAACAGAAGAACTTTTGGATAAGAAAAATCAGGAACTTTGTGAAAATATATCACATATCTTTCAAGGACTAGCAGTTCATATTGATCATATAGAGGGACGAGTGGATGAACTAGTGGAGAAAATGGAAGGAACAGAGGACAGACTTGAGAAAGTAGAAGAAGGCGTGGAAATTCTTCAAAATGACATGGTAATGTCACAGTACAAAGAAATGGAATTTGCCCTGAGAATTAGGGGTCTTAAAGAGGACTTACAAGAGAAACTTAAGGAGGAAGTCATTACAGCTTTGGCCCTGGTATTGAATTGCAACCCAGAGGTGATTTGTGGAGAAATTGAAAAATTTTTTAGAGTAAATTCCTGGGTTGCACGTCAGAGAAATATACCTAGAGATGTGGTTGTTTATTTTACCACAAGAGTATGTCGTAATTAAATTATACAGCTCTTTTATCAGCAGAGATTTCAAATTGCTGCACAAGATATTATACTTTTAAAAGAAATACCTTCTAAGATTTTAAGAAGAAGAAAGGACTTTACTTTTTTGGCTCAGGAGTTAAAGAAGCGGCAGATGCCTTTTAGATGGGAGATTCCTTTGGGCATTGTGGTAAATTTTGCCGGGACTAGATACATATTAAATTCTGTTCAAAAAGCTAAAGACTTTTATTTGTCGGTCCTGAAAGCTGATTTGTCACCATCATCGACATTTAAAGCACAGGAAGATTTGATGGAGCAACTTGTGGTGGAATTGCCTGGGGCCATGTGCAGGAGATCCTCAGAATCAACAAAAGTTGGGAGTGAACTCAAAGGAGCAAAGGATGACCCGTGCTGCTTATAGGCATAAAGAGAGAGAACAACAACAAAAAAATTGTATCTATAACATATTCACCGTCTTCGGAGCCAGTGGGAGGGGCGAGGCCAAAGAGATCTGCAACAACAGACTTGCAGGGAATGCTTAGTAAGCTTCATAAGCCAAAGGATGGATAAGTTGATGATGCTGGAAGTGAGACTTTATTAAGGAATGGAAGAAATTAGTTTAATATTTGAAATAATATAAAAAGGATTATATGTTTATAAAGAACGTATAGTACTTTGAAAGATTTAAAATATTTGATAAACTTAAGATTGGGATTTTATTTTACTTTTCCAGCTGTGAAGGAGGAAGTATTGATTTAAGATTTTTTTTTTTGAAAGTATTGACTTGAGAGTGAAGAAAGTGAAGGAAAAATTTAAGTGTAAAATGTAAGAAAAAATTTATATAAGAGTTTGATAGATATTTAGATTTTTAAAAACTGTTTTGAGCTTAAATGCTGAAGGTGGATAGATTATATTTAGAGAAAGTATGGAGTGAATAAATATCATATAGTCCTTGAGTAGATATATTGTTTTTACTTATTGCTTTATCAGAGTTAAAGTAGGTATATATTGATTGTATTATGTTTGTTTAGTTAAATTGTAATTTAGATATGGAATGGGATGTGTTTTAATCCTGTATTTGGTTCCGGGAAGTCCAGGGGGGGAAGGGGATTAGGGGAATTATAAAAATTGATGTATTTACATGTTATAGGTAAACAATAATTGTTTTGATAAGAGGAGATGCTCGGCTGGTATCCCAAATTGCACTTGATGAGGTGGATAGAAAGGAGAGGGGACGTAGGTAGGTGGAAAGGAGGAAGGAGGAGAGGTTGTGGGTTAGAGGGAGGAAGGATAGGAAAGTGGATGAGGGTGGAGGCAAGGCGGGGACTGCCGAGCGTTCCCAACAAGGTATCGAATTGGATTATTTTTTTTGGTTTGTGTATGTAAATGCATCATATTGCTATTTGTTGTTTAATTATAAAAATCAATAAAAATTTTATTAAGAAAGTGTGGAACTTAGATTGGGGAAAATGGAGGAGGCAGTGGATTTAACTCAAAAATGAGGTCATTTTGTCACAATACAGAGAAATGGAATATGCTTTGAGAATAAGGGGGCTGAGAGAAAATGCTCAAGAGAAACTAGAGGACGAGATTGCAGCAGATCTGGCCTTGGTTTTATCCTGCCAACCTGATGAAATAATAAGAGAAATGGAAAAACTTTTTAGAGTCAATTCATGGATTGAAAGACAGAGAAACCTCTCAAGAGATGTTGTTATCTATTTTTCCAGAAAATCAATCCGTAATCAAATTATTCAAGCTTTCTACAATCAAAAATTTCAAGTATCAGGACAAGATGTTATAATTTTAAAGGAGATACCACCCAAAATACTCAGAAGGAGGAAGGATTTTGCCTTCCTGGCTGAAGAGTTGAAAAAGCGACAAATTCAATTCAGATGGGAGATACCTGCTGGTATTATGGTAAATTACATGGGAATACGCTATAGGCTCAACACCATTGTAAAGGCAGAAATTTTTTATACTTCAATCCTGAAAGCAGGTTCTCCAACATCTCCACAAGGTTCCAGGAAGGAAAGAACTGGTGAAGATAAAGTGGCTGAAGGAGCTATACTGTCATCAAGTTTCATAGAATTACAAAATCAAGAGCAAGTTAAGCAACAACTTATGGAAATTAGAGAAGATCCCAAATCACAAAGAATGACCCGTGCAGCTCATAAACGTAAAGAAAGAGAGCAACAAAGAGTGGATGTACCCGTTGCACAGCAAGTCATCTCAGAGCCAGTGGGAGGGGCAAGGCTGAAGAAATCAGTAACAGCTGATTTACAAGGAGCGCTCCAGAGGCTCGCTGCCACTAAAGATGGCAAGGTTCCTGACTTGGAATGTTAATGGTTTGAATTCTCCACAGAAAAGGAAAAAGATATTCTATTATTTGAAACAATATAAAAATGATGTTGTTTGTTTACAAGAAACTCATATTACAGCTAAAGATCAAAAATATTTGTCTAACTCACAGCTGGGTATACATTTTATGGCACCTGCGCCGCAGAAAAGAGGTGGAGTAGTTGTTTATATCAGGAAAGACTTTAAACCCAAATTGATTGATGCTGATTCAGAAGGAAGATATGTTCTTGTTGAAATATTATTGAACGGGAAGAAATGTCTTATTATTGGATTATACGCCCCAAATCAACAGCAGAAACAGTTTTATAAATTGTTATATCGGAAAATAAACCAACTGGATTATAAATCAGTTATTATGATGGGGGATTGGAATGGTGTTTTAGATTCAAGAAAAGACAAGAAAGGTTCTTCCAAAACGTTTAACTCAACATTGCCTAAAACTTTTTTTGACTTGAAGGATGAACTGGAATTAAAAGACATATGGCGAGAGAGAAATATGGAAGAAAGGGATTTTACTTTTTTTTTGGACAGGCACCAATCTTATTCCAGAATTGACTTTTTTTTAATTATTAATGCTTTTTGTTCTAGGGTGAAGAATATTAAGATTTTTCCCAGGACATTGTCAGATCATAGTCCGGTATGGATGGAGTTACGTGCTGAAGAAGGGAGCAGAAGGACTTGGAGATTGAATGAAAATTTATTTAGATATGATATACATTTACAGAAATGTAGAGATCAATTGAAATAAATTTTTTTTGTTGAATATGCACAAAGGTACTTCAATTTCAATGGTCTGGGATGCTAGCAAAGCATATATGAGAGGAAATTTGATTTATATGAATAATGTTCATAGGCGTAAACAAGCGCAAAAACGTAAAAGAGCTGGAGGAAGAGATTAAATTGAAAGAACATGCTTTTATTTTGAATCCACTGGATAATAATTTAAAAGTATCCATTACTGTGCTTAGGGAACAATTTAACATGTTAATAGCAGATCAGACGGCAACCAATTTAAGGTATATGAAATATAGCACATTTTCTAATGCAAATAAACCAGGAAGGTGGTTGGCTTATCAATTACGAAAGAAGCAGAAATCAAGAATTATAGAGAAAATAGATTATAATGGTAAAATGACATTTCAACAAAACTTGATTAAAAAGAGTTTTTGGGATTTTTATTCTAAGTTATATGCTTCGGAAAAAATACAAGATGAACAAATAGATAATTACTTACAGGAGGCACACTTTCCTAGATTGTCAGATAATCAAAGGGAAAAAATGAATTGTCCAATTACGTTGGAGGAGATAAAGGGGGCAATTAAGCAATTAAAACTTGGTAAGGCACCAGGTACAGATGGATTTACAGCAATTTATTATAAGATGTTATCGGAAGAAA
>NW_015386914.1:214186-215682 GCF_001527695.2 Protobothrops mucrosquamatus | reverse complement strand
AAAGGGAAAAAATGAATTGTCCAATTACGTTGGAGGAGATAAAGGGGGCAATTAAGCAATTAAAACTTGGTAAGGCACCAGGTACAGATGGATTTACAGCAATTTATTATAAGATGTTATCGGAAGAAATGATAGAACCATTAAGGGAATTGTTTAATAGTATTTTGTTGGGTGAAGCGGTACCTCCTTCCTGGAGAACGGCCTTTATATCCTTAATACCTAAGGAGGGTCAGGATTTGACTCAACCTAAGAATTATAGACCTATATCTTTATTGAATACAGATTATAAGATTTTTTCAAAAGTAATGGCAAATAGATTAATGCAAGTGTTGAATCAATTGATTCATACTGATCAATCAGGATTTATAACTGGAAGATATATGAAATATAATGTAAGACAAATTATTAATTTAATTGAATATTTGGATAAGAATAATCAAACTCCTGCTGCTTTTATCTTTTTAGATGTGGAAAAAGCATTTGATCAATTAGACTGGGGGTTTTTGTTTCAAGTTATAGATAGAATGAATTTTGGGGGGGAATTTTTGTCCACCCTTAAGGCTATCTATCAGCAGCAATCAGCACAGATTATAGTTAATGGGGGGGGGGGTAACAGAAGCATTCAAAATTGAAAAAGGAACTAGACAAGGATGTCCATTATCTCCATTGTTATTTGTGTTAACAATGGAGATTCTGTTAATTAAAATCCAGGAGTCTTCTATAATAAAAGGAATTAAGGTTAACAAGATTGAGTATAGATTAAGAGCTTTTGCAGATGACCTAGTGTTAACATTAACTCAACCAATAGATTCGGTAATTGATTTGGCTGAAATTATTGCTCATTATGGAAAAGTTTCTGGTTTTAAGATTAATTGTAATAAGACTAAAATATTACCGAAAAATATGTCTATGAATGATAAAGATATGTTAGCTATGCTTACAGGTTTTGAAATGGTTAAAAAGGTAAAATATTTGGGAGTTTACATTATAGCTACTAATGCTAAATTGTATAAGAATAATTATGAATCTTTATGGCTTAAGGTGCAAAAGGATTTAAATGATTGGAAAAAATTGCAATTATCTTTATTGGGGAGAATTTCTGCAGTAAAAATGAATATTCTCCCAAAGTTTCTTTTCTTGTTTCAAATGATCCCTATTTTTAAAAAAGATGCTAATTTGGAGGATTGGCAGAAGGGTATTAATAAGTTCATTTGGGCGGGCAAAAAGCCAAGAGTTAAGTTTAAGATTATGCAAGATATAAGGGAACGAGGAGGACTTAAAGCCCCTAATTTAAAAATGTATTATGATGCGGTGGTTTTGACATGGATTAGTGATTGGTTAAATTTAACAAATAAGAATATACTTTCTCTTGAAGGATGGGATTTGTTATTTGGTTGGCAGGCATATTTAATTTATGATAAAAAGGTAGACACTAATTTCAAGGTTCATATTTTAAGGAGTGCTCTATTGAGAGTTTGGAAGAAATATTATTATAA
>NW_015386914.1:209239-213084 GCF_001527695.2 Protobothrops mucrosquamatus | reverse complement strand
AGAAAGATATATTTTGGTTTGGAGAAGATGGATAGATTATATTGAGCGTAAATATGGGACTAAAAATATCATTTGGTTTTTGAGTAAATTTTAGAGTATTATGGTTGTATAAAGGTTAGAATATTTTATTTAGTATTATTTTTAATTATTAAAGTGTTGTTATTATTATTGTTTTTAATAATTGTACTGTTTAAAAGAGCGTTAAAGGAGGTTATAGATATGTTATTTTAATAGTTGATTAATGTTAATTAGAGTATGATTATGTTATTGTTAACCCTGTGATTGGCACTGGGAAGTGAGGGGGGAGGGAGGGGGTGGAAGGGTGGGAAGGGGAAGGGGGGGATTTATACTGTAAAATTTTATAAAATTTTTAATAATAATAAAAAAAGAAATTGTTCATCATCTAAATTCAAGATGAGATAAGCCATTGCTCGATCATGATTTTTCTGATCAGCAGCTGCAAACACTTGTGGTGGATTTTCTACAATATACCACAGCTCTTTAGCTTTCAGCAAACATTCCATTTTTGCAGCCCACACAATGTAATTCTTCTGGCCCAAACAAGGCACACAGCTTTCCTTAAATTCCATTGCAGCCATTCTGCTAATTCTGCCTTGTTTTTATTCTTTCTAAACACAGGCAATTTCTTCCAGCTTTAAATTACAATGCAGTCCTTAGTAAGTTCTGGGCCCATAACCTGTTAGAGAATTTTAATTTCTCTATTGGTGAAAAATAAATCAGAAGCTCTCACAGTTGACTGCATTTTAGATGATTCAAATAACTTCTTTATATTCATATCAAAATATTTACAATACCATACATTCTTCTTTACAGCAACATAGCACAATGAAGACTTCTTACAGAGAGATACAGAGACAGACCCGAGACTGAAAAAAAATCCAGCTTTTAACTTAATATCTTTTTTGCACAGACTCAGTAGCACTTTTCTCACATTGGCTGATTGAGTTACCACATGACTCTTCCTGCTCATGAATATTCCAACATATTCTCATTTTTCCAGAAGTGTGCGTATGCTATTCTTGCTGCCATTGTTATATGTAGAATTAAGTACCGTATTTCTTTACTATATTTTCTGTTTAAAATACCCAGAAAAAAGGTGTCTGGTTTCCAGTCTAAGGGTTGGTCTATTATTTCTTTGATCCATCTTCTTATTTTAGTCCAGTATTTTTTCGCAACTGGGCATGTCCACCATAAATGATAATATGTTCCATGTACTTTTTTTACATTTCCAACATGTTGGTGAAATGTTCTGGAACATCTTGGCAAGCTTTGCTGGTGAAAGGTGCCATCTGTAAAACATCTTCAACTGGTTTTCCTTGAATGCCGCTGACATAGTCAATTTTATGTTTATTTCCCATATTTTTTCCCATTTCTCCAATTCTATATTATATCCGAAAATTTTTGCCCATCTAATCATTGTGTCTTTGACAACCTCGTCTTCCATTTTATATCTCAATAGGTATTTATATAAATTGCTAATTAATTTTATTTCTGTTCCATGTATAATTTTATCCAATTCTTGCGTTTCTTTTTGTATTTCATATAATTTTTTGTCCTCTGTATATTTAGATTGAATTCGTGTAAATGTCCACCAGTCAATCTCTCTGCCAATATCTTGTTCCAATTCTTGTTTTGTTTTCAGATTTCCCTGTTCGTTTACTAATTCCTTGTATCTAATTATCTTATTTATATCCAGTAGGTTTGGGTGTTTCAGAGCTTCTGTTGGGGATAACCACATTGGAATTCTTATATAATGTTTTTGTTTTATTTTTTCCCAAGTCTGTAGCAATGCATTCCTAACTATATGTCTTTGAAAGTATCTGTGTATTTTATATTTTTCGTCCCATAGGAATGCATGCCACCCTGCTTGCAAGTCATGTCCTTCTATTGTTAAAACTCTAGTATTTTTCAATTCCATCCAATCTTTTAGCCAAGTTAGGCTCGATGCTTGATAGTATATTTCCCACTCTGGTAACGCCAATCCCCCTTTATCTTTCATATCTTGCAAGAGTTTTAATTTAATCCTGGGTTTTTTCCTTTGCCATATAAATTTAGTGACCAATTTATTTAATTCTTGAAAAAATGTTTTCCCTAATTTTATTGGAATAACTTGGAACAGAAATAATATTTTTGGCAATATATTCATTTTGACCGTAGCGGTCCTCCCTAAAAATGAAATTTGTAGATTTTCCCAATTTTCTAAATCTTTTTTTATCTGGTATAATATTTTATCATAATTGTCCTCCTTAATTGAGGAACACTTCGCTGTAAGCCAGATCCCTAAATATTTTATTTTCTTAGTTATACTTATCTTTGTTTTATCTTCCAGTTCACTTTCCTATGCCTTTGTAAGATTTTTGGTTATTAATTTGGATTTATTCTTATTAATCTTAAATCCGGCTACCTCACCGAATTCTTCTACTTTTTGAATCAATTTAAAGCCGGTTTCTAATGGATCTTCCAAAATGAATACCAAATCATCAGCGAAGGCTTGGACCTTATATTCTTCCTTCTTAATTTTTAAACCTTTTATTTCTTGGTCCTCTCTGATTTTTGTCAGGAGTATTTCTAATGGTAAAATAAATAGAAGAGGGGAAAGTGGGCATCCTTATCTTACTCCTTTGGTTATATCAATTTTTTCTGTCATTTCATCATTTAGCTGTTCGTTTAGTATATATTTTCTCAACCATCTTTCCAAATTTTGTCCCAAAATCCATTTAGTGCAATTGTGTTATAATAAACTTCCAATTCAGATTATCAAATGCCTTCTGGACATCAAGAAAAACCAGTGTAGTTTGTCTTTCAGGATGAACTTCATAAAATTCTAAAGTGTTCATTATTATCCTTATATTATTTTTTATCTGTCGTCCTGGTAGAAATCCATTTTGATCTGGGTGGATGTAGTTATTCATTTTTTTTAATCCTTTCTGCTATTATTGTTGTAAATGTCTTATAATCTGTATTCAGTAAAGAAATTGGCCTATAATTTTGAATTTGTTGTAGGTCTGAGTCTTCCTTAGGGATGAGGGTGATATTGCTTCAGTCCAAGTTGTCGGTATCTTCGCCTCCTCCAGCACCTCATTGTAAATCTCCAACATTATCCATTGTAGTGACTCTTGTGTATTTTTATAAAACTCAACCGGAATTCCATCTGGGCCTGGTGATTTATTGTTTTTTTGTTTTTTCAATGCTGTTTCTAGTTCTATGGCGGTTATTGGTCTATTCAACATTTCCTTTTGTTCTTGGTGATTTTGTTCATTTTGGCTTCTTCTATCTATTGTTTGACGTTCTCATCTGCTATATCTTCCTGATGGTATAGCTTTGAAAAGAAATTTTGTATTATATTCTTTTTTTCTTCCCGTCTATATTGTACTGTTCCACTTTTGTCTTGTAGTTGATGTATTGTTCTTTTGCCTTTTTCTTTTTTTAATTTATAGGCCAACCATCGACCAGTTTTATTCGCATTTTCAAAGAAATTTTGTTTCGCCATCCTAATTTTCTGTGCCATTTCTTTTTGTGTTGTCAGGTTAATCTTGTGTTTTATAATATTCCATTTTTCTTTTATCTTTTTGTTTTGTGGATCTTTCTGTAGATCACATTCTATTTTTTTAAATTCTTCTTGTAATTTTCCTTGTTGAAGTCTCCTATCTTTGTTTTTCTTAGAGTTGTATGCAATTGTCAATCCCCGAATGTAAGGTTTTGTAGTATCCCACAAATTTTGTGTTGATGTCTCTTCCTTTTTATTTACCTGAAAAAATAATGTCAACTCCTTTTCTAGCATCTGTATATACCCGGAGGCTCCAGCTAGTCCAAAATGCGGCCGC
>NW_015386914.1:203818-205886 GCF_001527695.2 Protobothrops mucrosquamatus | reverse complement strand
CGGGATTGGCCTAGGGGGGGGATTGTATAGGGATTTTAATAGGGATTTTATAACTTTTCTAAAAATAACAGGCTTATTTAATATATATTTTAATTGTTTTTAGATATTTATTGTATAGTTCCGTTTTTATTGCCTGTAAGCCGCCCTGAGTCCTTCGGGAGAAGGGCGGGATATAAATTAAAGTAATAAATAAATAAAAAATAAATTTGATAAATAAATAAATAAATAAATATTGTTTATCTTTACACAGTCTTTGATTCATTGACCATCTTTTTCTCTGTTTCTGGCCTTTCCATTTTATTATTATTGAGTTCTGATCCGCCCAATCATTAAGTCCTATTTCAATTTCCTCTATCCCGTTTTGTACTTCTGTTGTTGCCCAGGCCATATCGATCCTAGACCAAGATTGATGGGGATACGAATAGAACCTATATTGTTTGTCTGACCTGTGTCTCTCTCCATATATCCTGAAGGTTGAGTTCTGTTACCATGTCAAAGAACGATTTTGGTAATATATTTTTCTTCTTTTTTAAATCTTTTTTTAATCTTTTTTTTTAATCTTTCTTAACATCAACTATTGTATTTAAATCTCGAATCATACAAATACTTTCGTAATCCAGATCCACTAGTTTCTTATGTACCTTTTAAAAAAATTCACGTTGATTATTATTTGGTGCATATACTGCCGTTAATAAGATTTGTTTTTGCTCTAATTCTATTTCCAACATTAAAATTCTCCCCTCTTCATCCAACTATATTAATTTTGATTTTATTTTTTCTTTGACATATATAGCAATTCCTCCTTTCTTGTTTTGTGCTAATGTTGTGTATAGTGTTCCTAATTTTACATTCTCTAGTAATTTTCTATAATCCTTTTTTATATGAACTTCCTGAAGACATATCACATCTGCATCCAATTTCCTTAATTTGTTAAACATTTGTGCTCTTTTTCTTGGTATATTTAAACCATTAATGTTTATAGAGAAGAGCTTAATTGCGTCTCCCATTTTTTACTTGATCTATTTTTTTTATGCTTCTTGTCTCTATTACCCTTCCTTTTGCTCCTTCTCTTTCTAACCTTTCTCTTTCTTGTATCTTTTGTATTTCTCTTTCTCGTTCGACTTCGTCTAATAAATCTTCATCCTGACTTTTACTCTCCAGCTCTTCCCTACTTTCTTGTTCTTCTCCCTGCATAAAGTAACGTTCATAAAAGTCCTGCACTTTCTCTTATATTTTTTTCCTGCCATGTTAGAAATATGCCTTCGAAACATTTTATATTTAGTTAATTGGGTCGCTAGAAATTGGTATTCTTGGCTTCCGGTTTGAATTCCGGCACCGATGGCGGCTTTTTTCTTTGCCGCCCACCCCGAGGACGCGTAAAAGACGCAGGAGCAGCGCCAAACAGCTGCTCCGCGGCTTGGAATCTCCTTCCCCGGGCAAAGGGGGGGGAGCTTCCCTGATAGGGGTAGAACTCCCGAGCTCTCACAGTTTTATAGCTGTGGGGGTGAAGGTGAGTTCCCCCAGAGTCAGGGACTTCTTCGCGCTTCGGGCTGCCTCCGTTCCAGTGAACAAAACCAGACGCGGATTAATCTCTGCTTATGGGAGAACGTGAGTAATTCTTGTGAGCAGACAGAGCGATCCAGGTGCTTGGGAGCTGCAAGAATTTGAGCCTTTAGCTCTGAATTTAATAACTTCTCCATTGATGTTTAAAGTTTAAGAAGAAAGGGAAAAAAATGGCCGCGGAAGGGCGTTTTGCTCTTTAACAGAGACTTTCACTTTCTGAGGACTTTCAATTCTGCTTTCACTTTCTGCTGGACTACTATTGTATTAGATTTGCTTGTATTGCTGGTGGGCAAGCTATCTGCTTCTGCTTTTGGTGGCAGTTTTAACAAATTTTACTGGACATTATATTATATAAATTAAATTAGAGAAGAGGGGAAGAGAAAGTAAAATGGCTTCAAAGCGTGGGGGAACTTTTCCTCCTCAGAAAGGCTTGAGCTCTTCTTCTCCAGCTGTACAGATATCACAGCAGACAAAACCTACTCCCCCACCCTCTCCTCCAATGCCA
>NW_015386914.1:199129-203473 GCF_001527695.2 Protobothrops mucrosquamatus | reverse complement strand
CTTTAACATTGAAAGATTTACAAGATGCCTTAAAGGACACTGCTAAACAGATTAGATGTAAAATGAACGAGCTGTTTGAAAAGAAACTAGAGGAAAAACTTGAAGAAAAAAATGTTGAGTTGAGAGATGATATAGTGTTTGCATTGCAAGGCCTGGCTGATCATGTAGACCGCATTGCTGGGCGGGTGGAAGAAGTGGAGGAACATGTTGAAGTCTTGGAAATCAGAATGGGGAAAGTGGAAGAGAATACTGATATAAACCAGAATGAGATTCTTATGTCACAATTTAGAGAAATGCAACATGCATTGAGAATAAGAGGATTGAGAGAAAATGTTCAAGAAAAACTGGAGGAGGAAATTGCAGCAGAACTGGCCTTGGTTTTGTCCTGCCAACCTGAAGAAATCATGAGAGAAGTGGAAAAATTTTTTAGAGTTAACTCATGGGTGGCGAGACAGAGAAAACTTCCAAGAGATGTTGTTGTTTACTTTTCAAAAAAATCAATCGCAATGAAATTATTCAAGCTTTTTATAAACAGAGATTTCAACTTTTAGGACAAGATGTGATAATTTTAAAAGAAATACCACCTAAGATACTCAGAAGAAGAAAGGACTTTGCTTTTTTGGCTGAAGAATTGAAAGTGAGACAAATACAATTCAGATGGGAGATACCAGCTGGTATAATGGTTAATTATATGGGCGTACGTTATCGGCTTAACACGGTGGCAAAAGCAAAAGATTTTTACAGTTCAATTTTGAAAGCAGGCCCATCAGCATCTCCACAAGGTATTAGGAAGGAAAGAACTCAAGAAGATAAAGACACTCAAGGAGCCACATCATCATCAAGCGTTACTAATTTACAAGATCAAGTTCAAGCTGAGTTACAACTTTTGGAAATTAAAGATCCAAAATCACAGAGATTGACCCGTGCAGCTCACAGACGTAAAGAAAGAGAGCAACGAAGAGTGGATGCAGTACCCATAGCGCAGCAAGAAACTTCAGAGCCAGTGGGAGGAGCGAGACCAAAGAAATCAGTGTCGGCTGATTTGCAAGGGGTGTTCCTGAGGCTCTCTGCCACTAAAGATGGCAAGGTTCCTGACATGGAATGTTAATGACTTGAACTCACCGCAGAAAAGAAAAAAGGTATTTTATTATTTGAAGCAACATAAAAATGATGTTATTTGCTTGCAAGAGACTCATATTACAGCAAAAGATCAAAAGTATCTGATTAATTCACGGTTGGGAACACATTTTATTGCACCTGCACCCCAGAAAAAAGGTGGGGTAGTTATTTATGTTAAGAAGGAGTTTTTGCCTAAATTGATTGATTTTGACCCAGAAGGAAGATATGTTTTTATTGAAATACTTTTGAATGGGAAGAAATGTCTTATCACTGGATTATATGCTCCAAATCAACAGCAGAAATAGTTTTATAAATTGATACATCAGAAACTAAACCAAATGGATTATAAATCTGTTATTATGATGGGAGACTGGAATGGTGTCTTAGATTCAAGAAAAGATAAGAAAGGTTCCTGTAAAGCTTTTAACTCAACATTGCCCAAAACTTTTTTTGATTTGAAAGAGGAATTGGAACTAGAGGACATATGGAGGGAACGGAATATGGACGAGAAAGACTATACCTTTTTCTCGGATAGGCACCAATCCTATTCGAGAATTGATTTTTTTTTGATAACTAATGACTTTCTTTCCAGGGTGAAGAATGTTAAGATCTTTCCTAGGACATTGTCTAACCACAGTCCGGTGTGGATGGAATTATTTGGTGAAGAAGGAAAGAGAAGAACTTGGAGATTGAATGAAAATTTGTTTAGATATGATATAAATGTGCAGAAGTGTAAGGGTCATTTGAAAGAATTTTTTTGTTAAATATGCATAAAGGTACTCCGATTTCAATAGTCTGGGATGCTAGCAAAGCCTATATGAGAGGTATTTTGATTTCTATGAATAGTGTTCATAAGAGAAAGCAAGCACAAAAACGAAAAGACTTAGAGGAGGAGATTAAATTGAAAGAACAGGCTTTTATTTTAAACCCGTTGGATAATAATTTAAAAGTTTCTATAACTATGCTTAGGAAACAATTTAATATGTTAATAGCTGACCAGACAGCAACTAGTTTAAGGTATATGAAATATAATACATTTTGTAATGCAAATAAACCTGGAAGGTGGTTGTCTTATCAACTACGGAAAAAACAGAAATCAAGAATTATAGAGAAAATAGATTATAATGGTAAAGTGACATTTCAACAAAATTTGGTTAAGAAGAGTTTTTGGGAGTTTTATTCCAAGCTGTATGCCTCTGAAAAAATACAAATTGGAGAAATAGATAAGTATTTACAGGAGGCACAATTTCCTAGATTGTCTGATAATCAAAGGGAAAAAATGAATAGTTTAGTTACAGTTGAGGAGATTAAGGGAGCAATTAAACAATTGAAGGTTGGTAAAGTTCCAGGTACAGATGGATTTACAGCAGTTTACTATAAGATATTAATTGAAGAAATGATAGAACTATTACAGGAACTGTTTAACAGTATATTGCTGGGCAAGGAGGTACCTCCTACTTGGAGGACTGCTTTTATAGCTTTAATACCAAAGGAGGGTCAGGATTTGACGCAACCCAAGAATTATAGACCTATATCTTTATTGAATATAGATTACAAGATTTTTTCTAAAGTATTGGCAAATAGATTAATGTAAGTGTTGTGCCAAATGATTCACAGTGATCAATCTGGATTTATAACTGGAAGATACATGAAGTATAATGTAAGACAGATTATTAACTTAATTGAATATTTGGATATGAATAATCAAATTCCGGCTGCTCTTATATTTTTAGATGCTGAAAAAGCATTTGATCAATTCGATTGGGTTTTTTTGTTACAGGTTATAGATAGAATGAATTTTGGGGAAAAAATTTTTTCTGCCCTCAAGGCTATTTACCAACAGCAATCAGCACAGATTATAGTTAATGGGGGGGGGGGGTAATGGAAGCATTTAAAATTGAAAAAGGAACTAGACAAGGATGTCCTTTATCCCCATTGTTATTTGTGTTAACAATGGAGATTTTGTTAATTAAAATTCGTGAATCTTCTGTAATAAAAGGAATTAAGGTTAACAAGATTGACTATAGATTAAGAGCTTTTGCAGATGATCTAGTGTTAACATTAACTCAGCCGATAGATTCGGTAATTGAGGTGGTTGAAATTATTGTACAATACGGGAAAGTTTCTGGTTTTAAGGTAAATTGTAACAAGACTAAGATATTATTGAAAAATATGTCTAAGGAGGATAAAGATATGTTAGTTACACTTACAGGTTTTGAAATGGTTAAAAAGATAAAATATTTGGGGGTTTATATTACAGCTTCCAATGCAAAATTGTATAAGAATAATTATGAAGCCTTATGGGCTAAGGTACAAAAGGATTTAAGTGACTGGAAAAAATTGCAATTATCTCTGTTGGGAAGAATTTCAGCTGTAAAAATGAATGTTCTTCCTAAATTTCTTTTCTTGTTTCAAATGATTCCTATTTTAAAAAAAAGATGCCAATTTGGAGGGATGGCAAAAGGGTGTTAACAAGTTTATCTGGGCGGGCAAGAAGTCAAGAGTTAGGTTCAAGATTATGCAGGATATAAGAGAATGAGGAGGACTTAAAGTCCCCAACTTAAAACTATATTATGATGCGGTGGTTCTGACATGGATTAGTGATTGGTTAAATTTGACAAATAGAAACATACTTTCTCTTGAAGGATGGGACCTGTTATTTGGTTGGCAGGCATATTTAATTTATGACAAAAAAGTAGATAGAAATTTTAAGGCTCATATTTTGAGAAGTGCACTACTTCGAGTTTGGAAGAAATACTATTATAGATTAAATTATAAGATTCCTATTTGGGCAAGTCCAGGACAGATAATAGAGGGGATATCTAAGGGAGTTAAATTGGATAAAGTTTCTTACAAAGAATTACTTTCGCCAGTAGGACGAGATTGGCAACTTAAATCTTTAGTAGATTTGAAACAAGAAAATATTGAATATTCTTGGTTTTATTATAACCAATTGTCAATGAGGTGGCGTTTGGATCAAAAAGTTGGTATTACAGTACAGGATGTAAATCTGATTAAACAGATTGGAGATCAATCTCAAGCTCACATAAAAAGAATTTATGGTGTATTGGTTGAATTGGATTCGGAAACAGAATTGGTGAAGGATTGTATGATAAAATGGGCTCAAAATATACAAGAACCGATCCTATTGGAAACATGGGAGACAATTTGGATTAGGAATGTAAAATTTACTCAAGCTCAGAATTTAAGAGAAAATTTTTATAA
>NW_015386914.1:172306-198724 GCF_001527695.2 Protobothrops mucrosquamatus | reverse complement strand
GGGTGGGTTTTGGGGAGGAGGGGAGTTATATTGTAAAACTTAAAAATTTTCAATAATAAAAAAAAGAAATTGGTATTCTCGTCTCTGATTTCATATTCTACGTGGTATTTGTTTTAATACAATTATTTCTTTACCCTTATATATTATCGATTCGTCTTGTTTTTTTATATATTTCATCCCTTATTGATCTTCTAGTAAACCTTATATGCACCTCTCTCGCCAATCTATGCCTTCGTGCATAATTTGTATATACTCTATATATTTCATCTATGTCTCCTCTTGTTTCCTGTTTGTCTTTTCCTAATATCTCCACCAACATCTCCGCCATCTTCTCTCCCAAATCTTCTTCCTTTTCCTCTATGATATTTTGGAATCTTAGAAAGAATGAAGCTTTTTCCATTTCCAAAAAGGCAATAGAATCAGTCAACTCCCTATTTACTTGCTCGGATTTCTGTACCATCCTTTCTATTTTGCTATCAACTTGCTCTATTTTTGTTTCGACTTTTTGAATTCTTTGTTCGTTTTCCATCATGGTTTGTTGTATATTGCCTATCTTATCATTCATGTTTTTAATTTCATCTCTCATTTCTCCAATCAGCTGGAGCCAATCAGCTGGAGCCCTGCCACTCCTGGGGCTTCTGCCAAGCCCAGACAGTTCTGCAGCTGCAGCTGCCTTTCCCTCAGGCTTGGCTCGCTTTGGCTCATTCCCCTCCCCTGCTATACTTGGCTACCAATCACGTACCAGCTGCCATGTGGCAAAGTACCACAAGTGGTATGCGTACCACCAGTTGAAAAGCCCTGCACTAGATCCCAATAGCTAAATATCCTGTTAAAGGATATTATGGTTTTACTTAGTTGATAACAATAAGAACTATATTAGTTCAATATGAGATAGTAGATATCAAGGGAAAAAGAGAGAAAATATCTGATGATGTAACTTGAGATCTGTTGTAAAGATTTATGTATGTTATGGAATTACTGACTACTCAGTCAACACGTTGCTTTTTAAATGTTTAATTGTAAAATTAGAAAACTAATAAAATATTATTTAAAAAATCACTTGGAAAAATTGCACACCACGTTTGTGTTGTATTTTCCATTCATGTCAAGAGGATGTAATATTGGAATTCATTGGGTTGCATTGCCCTCATTATGGACAATGCTATGAACTCTGACCTTTCCTCTCAAGAGCAAGAAGCGCTTCTGGAATTGACATCAGACCACAATTTGAAGGAACTTTTTAATGAAAAAACACTGACCAAGCTTTGGAGCCAAGTTGCAAAACTGTACCCGGAAGTGGGGGGGAAAGCTGTCATAGCGTTACTGCCATTTGGTTCCACATACTTGTGTGAGAAGGCATTTTCTTCATTAACATGCATCAATCAATCAGTTATTGTTACAGCCATTGGCCAACACATAAAATTAAACATTCAAATAAAACAGAACTAAACAGAATCGAATACAAGAAAGCATAGCAATATATTACAATTAATGATGTAATCAATGAATGTCCAAAGTCTGCCTAGTTTTACATACAGTATAACAAAACCTATCTACCTTCAGAGCGACTGAGTCATACTGACTTGACAATAAAAATACATTGAGTATTGTCTAATACTGAATAAAAACACGTAATAAAATTAATTAGAAAAGATTATTAAAAAGATCTAAAATATTTATTTATGTTTCTGGTGAATCCTCAGGGCTGCTGCACAGAATCTAGCCACCTGCACCGTGATCACTGCCTGCTCATCCTTAAGCAGCCACTGTAGATAAATACTTTCCGAATGACCAGGGTACCTATCAATTATGGGGAGGATATGGTTTTTCCGAATAGCTCTAGAGAAGGAACATCGAAACAGTATGTGTCCAATGGTCTCCACCTCTCCTGAGCCACAGGAGCAGAGTCTTTCAGACAATGGTGTCTTTTTATACTTGCCGTACAGGACAGCCGATGGAAACGCATGGCACCTTTTGAGCGAAAATGCTTTCCGGTGGGTTACTGACTCCAACTAAGATAACAGGCAGTCCAACCCCCTGTTCAAGCAGGAGCCCTATACCATTTCAGACAAGTCTCTTCTTAAAAACGTCCAGTGATGAAGCACCCACAACTTCTGAAGGCAAGCTTTTCCATTGGTTAATTGTTCTCACTTATGAGTTTCTCCTTAATTCCAGATTGCTTCTCTCCTTGATTAATTTTCATCCATTGTTTCTTGTCCTGCCCTCTAGTGCTTTGGAAAATAAGTTGACCCCCTCCTCTTTGTGGTAGCCTCACAAATACTAGAATACTGCTATCATGCCCCCCCCCCAGTCCCTTCTTTTCTTTAGACTAGCTAAACCCAAATCCTGCAACAGTCCTTCCTATGTTATAGTCCCCAGGTCTCAACAACTTTTTTGTAATGTGGTGACCAAAACTGGATGCAGTATTCCAGGTGTGGTGTTAGTAAGGCTTTATAAAATAGTACTAATACTTAACGTGATTTTGATTCAATGCCTCTGTATACAACCAAGGGTTGTATTCGCTTTTTTGGCTGCTGCCGCACGCTGTTGGGGGATCGCCCACTGGGACTCAAAGGTCCCTCTCACAATGTTTTTGAGTCAGGTTTCACCTAACCTGTACTTGCCTGTATGTATTTGTGTCCTGCCTGTATGTATTTGTGTCATATGAAGCTGTTCTCTGTGTTCCTTAACTTCTATAATTTGGGAAATACTTAAGTTACAAATATCCATGTCACATCTGATGTTTAGTGGAAGTCGTATTTAGTATTGTCAGCTGAAGATAGCCTCGCCTTCCGAGATCCTTCGAGAAAGACCAATCTACTGGGCGCCGGCCCGCCTGAGGGCACCAGCTACGGTCTTCTTTCCAGGAGCGTCCCTATTCTTCAGGGGTTCCCTCTCTGCTCCAGCTAGTTAGCCGCGCAGATTCTCCGGAGCGCCGCCTTCACTCAATCGACGTTGGGAGGACACTCCCTTCAGGTGCAGTCGAGCCGACGAAAAGAGTCGCAGCCCAGAATCTACAGTGAATGAAACCCGATGCTTTCGGAGGCCCGCCCAATGGCTCTGCGGCTTCTCCACCCCATAAATACTCCGCGGAGACGGTCTTGGGAAAGGGAGCTCTTGAGGAGGATAGCAGGCAATAGAGCAGGGAGGCGGCCGCGACGAGGAGGTCTTGCTGCAGAGCCGGAATCGAGCGCACCTTCCGTCCGTCAATCCACCTCGAAGGGGCCCCAAAGAACGGAGAGCGGCTCTCCGCCCGGAGAGTAATTGGAGAAGCGCAGCCCCTGGGAACATCGGCAGGTGCGCGCCTGCTCGCCTCTTCTCTCCGCTCTAGAGATGCCTCCGTGCTAAGCTGACGCGCACCCGCCGGTCCTTCAACAGTGGGCACCTCTGGGCAAAAGCGTTTCTCGCCCATGGGTCTACATGGAAGTCCCTTCGAGTCCGCCGCGACGGACCCAAAAATCTGTGCCCAGCCCAGCCCAACGGCGGATGGCTGGAAACTGGAGAGGGCGGCCAAGGAACCCTGGCCTCCGCCGATCCAGCGGGCCAAAGGGGGCGAGGACCGCCGTTGGCCTCTGCTGGCCAAGGTGGGACGAAGCTGTCCGCAAAAAAGCGCCGAGACGCTGAGCAGCCAATACGGGCTGCACCTCCTGCTGGCTGGGCTGCTGTTGATGTTCGCCTGGGCTGTCCACGCCGTCGGGGTGGCCAAAAGCGCCGTCCTGGCTTACTTGCTCTCCCTCATGGCACTGCAGCTCCTCTGGATGGCTTGGTACCTGTGCCGCCGCTGCGCGCACAAGAGGCTCATCCAGGACAAGGACACCCAAGCCGGAGCACGCTGGCTCAAGTGTGAGTGGGGCGGGGCGGGGGCGCGCCGCGGAGAGAGGGCCTCCAGCTGGGAAAAGCGGGCAGCCGCTTGGCAGGCTACCCTGGAAGGGAGGAACAGGTCCCGGAGGAAGCAACGGTGGAGCCCTCCCCGCCTTTGTTGCTGCCCAGAAAACCGCACATTTCTCTCGGTGTAGGCAATGAAGCACACCATTTAAGGGTGGAGGATCCCCGCCGGAGACCTCCAGGGTAACATTTGGAATGGAGCCTTGGATCCCCATGTGAACACTGCTCTTGATGTCAGGAAGAACATCTTGACTATAAAAACGGGGGCCGGTAGAACGGGATCTCACACAAAATGCTGGCATTCTCCTTGCTAGGGGTCTAGACCGGTGGGCATCCTACAGAGGTTGTAGAACAAGATGCTCTTTTGGAGGCCATGTAACAGTTAAAATTCCTTGGATGCCCCATCCAAACAAAACTGTAGTTATTCGGTACAAAACTGGCTGCATTTGAGTTAACTTTTCCCCTTAATCTCTCACACAATCTAATACAGTATTATATGAAAATCCTTCTCCTTGAAAATCCTGCACCAAGTAAAGGATGTACTATGTGACCTCTAAGGTTCATTCTAGAAAAAAAAATCATTGGGTGTGTCATTAGGACCTTATGCATATTTGTTTTGACTAGATAACTGTAACAACTATAATAAATATACTGATTTAAACTTGATTTATTTTTTAAGCAAGTTCAATAAAATCGCCATGTAACAAGTCCCATTAGGGATACTTTATACATACGAAATGTGAACATTCCCTGCAATGATGGACAAATCCAATATACTTTTGATGAGGCATTTATTTACTTTTCTTAATCCCTATTGATTAACCATCTTCTCTTCCCAGACAGTGTACAAAACTGAGATTTTATTTAATACTTTGTTTAAGAGAATAAGGTAGTTTGTTCATAATAGAGTTGCTGCCCTGGATTCTAATCCAAAACAAAAGCCCTTGGAGCCCGGATTTTAGTGGTGTGCTATCCCAGGTTAAGGGACTACCTTTTTCTGAGGATTTTTGGGAATTACATGTTGTTGATGCTTCAGCATATGCATCCCCATTTCAGCAGTTCAACTGAGATTATGCTTCATGAATCCAAATTTTATAAGAAAATGGTTATAGAAACAAGAATGCAAAATCCATAGATTTTTTTTGTATACTTTAGTAGATGTTTTGGAAGAAGTTAAATGTTTGGTAAGGCTTAAGATAGGGAGTCTCAGAACTGTGATAGCTCTGCACAAATGTAATGTGTAAAGAAGTTTCACTCTCTGTCCAGAGAAAGGGCCATTGAATCCAATGTACACATATTGTACACATTTTTCTGTTTGTTATCTTCCTTCATGAGAACCACCAGAATGATAGTATTTTGGAGCAAGTATTTTAGGGTAGCCTGTAAAGTCACTAATAACATATCTTTGCATTTACTGACTCCAAGCATCCCATTTATTGTAATAATTATCCTCCTAAAGGTAAGTTCGAAAACCCATTGCAAAATTCAGCAGAAGATGGCATTCCAACTACTTCTGGAGTGGAAATGGGCTAATGAAACAAACATGTTTTTTAAAGAAAGAAAGCAAGATTTAAGATCTATTACATCAATGAACACCATGAAAGTGAGGGGGTTAATCATTTCCCTCATGCTCTTGCTCAAAACTATCCATTATCCCTAAGAAGCTGGTAGCTCTTTTTGAGGGCGAGTAGGGATGGAAGATAGGTGTCAGTGCAGGAAGTTGAACAGGATGAACAAGCTTTTTTTGCCATTTTTTTAGTACAAGAAAAGTTAGGTTGCTGGGGTTACCTGGTATATGAAAATTAGGATGTTTATCTCACTTTTTAAAATGTCCTGTATGATAACAGTTTTGGTGTATCCACAGTGAAGCTAGTAATAATTGTTTTCTTCATATATTTTCTATAGTTGCTAGAAAGATATGCCAATGTATTAATTCAACATCATTTTCTGTCAATTTGCAACCATCTTTCCACCAAATGGAAATCCACAAATAGAATTCATGTCTTCTGAGCGTGATCTGTTTCTCCTCAGTAGTTTTTGCATGTGTAGAAGGACTTAACATGACCAGTCATACAGAATCTCAAAACAACTGAGGGGAATTGATATCTTGGGCATAGGAGAAGAGGACAATTCCAGGCAATCCCACCTCACCACTGTTTAATGGTGAACCATTTTGAGATCCAAAAGCCATTTTTCTTGCATAGTGTCTTCTGTGTGGAGAAAGGGGAAATATGCAGCAAAATGTTGTTGAGAATATTTCTTGTTAATTTTAGCCATTCTTTTTTGGAAGGGTGCAAAATATATTACTGCAAATTGATAGCTGTTTCTGTGTATATTTATTGGGCTTTTGATGCTTAATTTTAGACAGTTATTTTGAGTGCAATATAAATAGAAATGTAGGTTATAAATTGAATAGATACAGAAAAAATGAAAGAATGACAGGTGTCCCTATGATAAGTTACGGCTTACCAAATAGCGAGAATATTTCATCTACCTCCCACCTGCCAGATTTGGAATGCTACAACACATCTTGGCAACATTACATGTTTTGAAGGAGTTGAAGTTTCAGAGTAGTAGGGAGAAGTTAAATTGATCTGTACAGCCCGATAACCTGGTGAGCAAATGTTTATGTCAAGTGAATAATAATGGAGGACTTAGAATATTTTTTATTTTTGTGTGTCCAGTCACATTTGTCCAATAAAGAATATTCTATTCTGTTTCTATTTCTATTCTTCTACATATACAACCCAGTATTTGAAATATTGCTGTTAGCCTTAGTTCTCGAATAATTCCTGTGAATGAAGTTGAAAAAAGCTACCAGCTGAGCTATGTGAAAATTTTTACTTTTAGTATAACTCTTTCATTTAACATTTGTTCCAGGTGGAATTACTTTGTTTGCAATCATTACTTTAATTATGGATTCTTTCAAAATTGGATACTTTGTTGGATTTTCAAGTTGCTTATCAATTACAGAAGGCATTTTTCCAGTTGCACATGCAATTCATACACTTTTGCAGGTAAAGAAAGCCATTTGGTCTCTTATTATTCCAGATGTATATAACTCTTTCAGGATTGTACTGTTGTTGTGTAAGAGCCTTAAAATAAACTAACTTGGTTCAAGTTTTTTTCAGCCCTCTAATTGTATTTCCTCAAAGTCCATTAAAAACAGTCTAACAATAATAATAACTAACAGAGTTGGAAGGGACCTTTGAGGTCTTCTAGTCCAACCCCCTGCTCAGGGAGGAAACCCTATACCATTTCAGACAAATGGTTGTCCAGTCTCTTCTTAAAAACTTCCAGTGTTGGAGCATTCACAACTTCTGGAGGTAGGTTGTTCCACTGATTGTTCTGTCAGGAAATTTCTCCTTAGTTCTAGGTTGCTTCTCTCTTTGATTAGTTTCCATCCATTGCTTCTTGTCCTGCCTTCAGGTGTTTTGGAGAATAGCTTGACTCATTCTTCGTGACAACCCCTGAGATATTGGAACACTGCTATCATGTCACCTCTAGTCCTTCTCTTCATTAAACTAGACATACCCAATTCCAGCAACTGTTCTTTATATGTTTTAGCCTCCAGTCCCCTAATCATCCTTGTTGCTCTTCTCTGTACTCTTTCTAGAGTCTCAACATCTTTTTTACATCGGGGTGACCAAAACTGGATGCAGTATTCCAAGTGTGGCCTTACCAATGCATTATAAAGTGGACTAATTATCTCAATTATTGGATTGGCAAAGAAATTCCTATATAATGAAAAGTAGCTTCCTTAATGCATTGGTAATCCTGCATGTTTTTCTGTGCCAGTCAATTAAAGTGCTTGAGAGTTACATCAATGCCCAATAGGATGGTAGCTGGATGTTTTGAGAACAAGACATTTTGAGAAGCAGTTAACATTTCATTCCCAGGTCCTGGGCACCCAAAAATCCTTGAAGTGGGTTGCATGAAATTGGTTCACACCTTCCTGTCTATGCTGGTATCCCCCCTTTCTCCCTTTACAACAGGCCCCCTTCCCCATCCTTCATGATTGTGGCAAGCTGCAGCACAAGCAATGGGGAGGGCAGCCTGACATACTGCCCCCCTTCACAGGGACAATAGTCCTGGAAAGAGAAAGAGAGAGAAAAATGAGTGCTGTTCCCCTTCAATCAGGGTGGGAATTGGAGGGGTTCCCGGCTCTGGCCATAGGGAAGAGGTTAGTGCTGGCTTCAACAGGCTGCAATGAAATACTAGATGGATTTGTCTGAGGTTTTGGGGAAGTGTTAGCTGTACTGTGACAGGGTTGATGAGTTTACAAATGGGAAAATGGCCAAAGTATTTGGGCCTCAGTTTTTTTGATATCTCAGATTGGAGATATTTAGTGGAAAGGTAGACTTTGTCTCTCACTTTAAAGTCCTTTGGTTTAGAACATTTTTGTCAACTTGATTTTTATGTACAGTACATGTGTCATCTAGCACTTTGTGGACCAAAGGCCAGGTGTGTTGTAGATGGGTGATCTAGTCAGTCAGTGAGACAGTCTGGGGCATGCTTTGGGGCAGTTCTGGCATGGCAATGAATTCTTGCCCTGTAGCCATCTTAAAAGGGATGAAACCAGTGTTACTATGCACAGAGTTACATGCCACTTCTGCAAATGGGAGATCTGACCAGTTGTCTTGCTGGTAATTAACAAAACATATTAAATATTGTTCTAGGACCCCATTAGTTCATTCACAGGCCCCATTAGTCTGTGGATGATGGGAATTACTGAGTCCCTGCTTGGTGCCTAATAATTTTAGAAATTCTTGCCAATTCTCCCTGGCCTGAGATTATGTGCTTTGGCACTCCATGTAGCCTGTAGATATGCTGTGTGAAGAGCTTAGCTAGAGTGCTGACTGAAGGTATCTTTGGGTAGGGTATGAAGTGCACCTGTTTGGAAAATAGGTCTGTCAGGATTCCTGAGCTTTCAGGAAAAGTCCATAGAGATCTCAGTCCAAGGAGCCTGAAATCTTGCCACAGGTTGTAGGAGTCTTGGCACCTTCCCTGGCTGTTGTTTTGCCACTACACATATTGGGCAGCTAGCCACATATGCCTCAGTGTCTTTCTTCAGTGATGGTCACCAGAATTGGCATTTTATCAGGTGCAGGGTTTTCACAAACCCTAAATACCCTGCTGTTTTTGAATCATGGTGTTTCTCCAGGACTAAAGTTCGTTGGCTCTTAGGATTGTACAGTGTCCCTCGAACCCATGCAAGGCTCTCACGTAAGGTGAATTCATTTTTATGGTTGTTAAATCAGTCATCTTTTAGGGCTGTTTTCAGAGGTTCGATTACTTCTTTAGGTGTAGTTTTTGGCTGCTTGAGTTCTTGTGACAACTGGGGCTGTTACTTGTTTTGAAGGGATAACTGGCCAGACGAGCTCCAGCTTAGCACTGTTGTGTTGTGGCATCTAGATAAAGCTTCTGCCAAAAATTATGACCCTCTGAGAATATAGCGCAAGGTGAAGTTGAACCAACTAAAGAACTGTGCCCAGCAGATCTGCTTATGGACAGTTTCCTAGGGGTTTTAAGGGCCTCCAAGTTTTTATGGTCTGTCCAAACCTCAAAGGGGATTTTGCTTTTCTCTAGGAAGTTCCTCCAGTGCCCATCATACTGTGTAAGCTTCTTTTTCCCATATTGCCGTTCACTGCTCTGTTTCTGTGGGTTTCTTTGAAGTATAGGCACAGACTTGTAAAGTCCCCAGTTCATTTTTCTGTAGTAATACAGCCCCACTGCTATATTGCTGGCATCTGCTTGCATGACAAAAGGGGCATTTGGGTTGAGGTGCTTCAGCACCGGTTTGGCAGTGAACAGTTGCTTTAGTTTCTCAAAAGCAGCCTGGCACTCCACAGACCATTTTAAAGGTTGGCTAGGTTTAGACTTACTCTCCCCTTTCGTTTTTAACAAGTTCATAATGGATAGGGCTATTTGGGCATTTAAGGTATGAACTGGTAATAGAAGTTTGCAAACCCCAAGAGCCTTTGGAGCTGCTTCTGGGTCCGGGGTGGGGCCCAATCAAGAACTGCCCACACCTTTTCGAGGTCCATTTCTATTCCTTTATGTAGTAACACAGATAGTCATTTTTTCCCTGTGAAATTCGCATATGAAAAGCTTAGCATACAGTTGGGTAGCCTGGAGTTTCTTTAGTACTGCTCACACTAATTTCATGTGCTCTGCCATGGTTTCAGTGTAAATTGTAATGTCGTCCAAATACACCAGGACCCCGTTGTATAGGTTTTCATGCAGGATTTCATTTATGAGTTGACTGAAAATGGCAGGGGCATCCTGGAGCCCAAAGGGGAGAATCTGGAACTGGAAGCATCCCAGGGGACAGTTAAATATATTTTTCCATCATCCCCTTCTTTGATTCTCACTCAGTAATAGGCTTCCCGTAAATCCAATTTAGTGAAAACTTTTCCTTTAGCCAAATGGGCTAACATGTCCAAGGGGGCAAACATTTTCAATGCAAATGTCATTCATCCCTCTATAGTCATCGCATAGATGAAGGAACCTATCTTTTTTTCCCCCTAAAAGGTACCAGAGCGGCTACTTGCGGCTTAGCAGTTTGGATGAAACTCCTTTTTAGGTTTTTGTCTATGAAAACCTGGAGTTATGTGAACTCTTTATGCAAAACTTTATTCAGTATACCATACTGGCATATATGAAAGTAAAACGGGCTCTGACTAGACCCCACCCAAATCACTCTGGTAAAAGCATTGACTTCCTCCTCTGGATCAGGTCATGTTGCTCAATCAAGTTGAAATATATTGTTGTGGGAAAGCACTTCTAGACCAGGGCTTTTCAACTGGTGGTACGCATACTACCAGTGGTATGCGAGCACCTGGCTGGTGGTACGCATAGGATGGGTTGAAAAAAAATGTTTAAAAAAATGTAAAAAAAATGTTTAAAAAAGTGTAAAAGTTGATGAGGTGAAGAGGCAGCAGCGCCGCACAGGCTTGTGGCAAAGTCAGCTGGAACTGCACATTGCCTGGGTCCTACTGAGAGCCCAGGATCAAAGCGCGCAGCTCCAGCTGATTGGCGGCGGCCTTGGGGTAGCAGGCAGCCTCAAGCAGTCTTCAGTGGAGATTCCGCTGGAGCTGCGCGGCACATTGCCTGGGTCCCCCCCGCCCCCACCCAGATGCCCTCGCCTCCCCCAAGCATTTTTTTACTCACCTGCTTTCAGCTGCACTCCCTTTCTCCTTTTGCTTCTTTGCCTTCGCCACGTGTTTGTGAGACAAACAAAAAGTTCCATGAGACTTTCTAACTTCTCACAAGAAGTTAGAAAGTCTCATGGAACTTTTTTTCTTTTTTACCCACAAACACGTGGCGAAGGCAGAGAAGCAAAAGGAGAAAGGGAGTGCAGCTGAAAGCAGGTGAGTAAAAAAATGCTTGGGGGAGGCAAGGGCATCTGGGCGGGAGCGGGGGCGCCAACCTTACCCTGCATGGTGGCGGGAGGGTTAACAGTGGGCGCAGGGGCCCCAGGAGGAGCTGCACAAAGCAGGCAGAGGGGAGGCCGGGCAGATTGTGGGCACCGGCAAGTGAGCGAGATGGGCAGAGGTGCAAATCGGTGTGTGCTCAGAAACGCCGATCTCGTGCTCCTGCTCATCTCACTTGCTTGCAGAAAGCTGTAAAGTTTACAGCACCGCCTTTTGGGAGGGGGGAATAAGAATGGGCAAGCTGAGCAGGGCGGGATTGACAGCTGCGCGTCGTTGCTCCGACTACCATTAGAGGGCGTGGGGTGGCCCTCCCCGGCAAAGCCCCACCCACTCTTCCCGCCACTCTCATGGCTGCCCTCCGGTTGCTGGGCTCGGCTCTCGTCTGGAGAGCAAGGCCTGTTTTTGCCTGCAGGTCAGTGCAGCGATGGGGCTGGAGCCCAAAAAGTGCCCCTTTGCACCCGGGGAGGGGCTGGAGCTGCTGCAGTTGCAGCTGCATTTTAGCTCAGTGTTGAGGAGTCTCCCGGGGTCCGTCCTGGTGCTGAGGCTCCGCCGTGCCCATAAAAGAAATGCCCAGGGCTGCGCGTGGCTCCGGGCTGCCGCTGCAGCAATGAATGAGCTACTTCCCCGCTTGCTGCTTTTCTCCGGCTGTGGCTGCGTGCAATGTACCAGAGGGAGTCCGGCAGCCGTGGCTCTTTCCCTGCCCCCGTGCGCTCCTCCACTGCCTGCGCTCTCTTCCCCCTGCGGAAGAACAGCGGCTGTGCTGAGCTCTCAGCTGCACCGAGCGCGACTGCTGCTCCTTTTCAGAGGAAGCAGCCAAGGAGAAGCAGCGGGCAGGAACCACAGCAGCCACCGTTGTGCAGCCATCTGGCTCAGTAACAGTGGTGGTGGCGGCAGCGGCAGCCAAACTCCAATAGCCTCTGGGCTCTTTTATGCCATCCCCGTTCCCGTAGCGCTGGACAATGGGAGGGAGGGAGGGAGGAAGGGAGGGACAATGGAAGGGAGAGAGGGAGGAAAGGAAGATGCCCATGCCTGTCCCACCCCCCCTCCACCAGAGACTCACAGATCCACCCCCACATCCCCACCCACATCCCCCACAGGCAACCTGCAACCTGAGTGGTGAGCTGGCCATGCCCCCCTGGCCATTGACTTCGCTTGTCAAAAAGTTGCAAAAGGTGATCACATGGCCCTGGGACACTGTGACCGTCATATAAGTATGAATCAGTTGCCAAGCATCCGAATGTAAATCACATGACCCTGAGGATGCTGTAACAGCATTGTGAAAAATGGTCATAATTTGCTTTTTTCAGTGCCGTTGTAACTTTGAATAGTCACTAAGTGAATTGTTGTAAGTCGAAGACTACGTGTACTTTATCATTTTTTCCTTTTGGGGGGGGGGTCAAGTTTTTGACACCTTGCTGGGCGACTGGTGGTACTCAGATATTGCCTTATCCTAAAAGTGGTACAATGGGTGAAAAGGTTGAAAAGCCCTGTTCTAGACCTGGCCAGACACTTGGCAATTGTCCTTGGTTCCTACAATCTGCTTCCTTAATCTTTGAAGTCTGCATTCCAAACCTCTTCCCTCCCCTGAGCTTGTTGACAAGTTGAGAAGCAATGTCCATTGCACCAGCAAGACTTGGCTTTGAGACTTGACAGGCGGACCCTCCTAAAAGTTGGGAGTAACCTGAAAAACAATAAACACACATTAGCCATTCTTGCTTGCTCACTTCCTTATTTCAGAAATCTCTGGTTTCTGCAGATACTTCGCATGGAATCTAATGATTAGCCACTCTGCTCTGCTATTCTGAAGCTTAACACAGGTTGCTTCTTCTAGTGGAGATACTATAACTTCCCCTTATGTATCCTAGAATCCAGAATTCATTTGATCTTGTAATGCCTCTCTCCCTCTACTATTATTGGACCCTGGTGCTTCTTTTTCAACCGGCCTCAACCTAGATCTCCTGGCTGGCTTCAGCAAACTGCAATGGAAAATTGGGTGCACTTTACCTAATATTCTAGGAAATTTAGTTCTACTGTAACTGGGTTGATCACTTTTATAGTCGGGAAAGGTCCTATGTATTTGGTACCTAGTTTCTTCCAGGGGATTCTCAATTTTAGGTATTTGGTAAATAGATACATTTTATCTCCCACATGAAACGTCCCTTGGGGAGCCCCTTGCCTGTCTCTTCTGACTCTCTGTTGCCTTATCTAGGCCTTTTTTCACATTACTCTAGGTGCTCTTGATGGAATCCACTCACTCAGTCAGTGTTAATGATGAGGGAGATTCTCTCGGGTATTCTGGCATTGGCACAAACTCCAACCATGTACGTAGTTATCTTAAAAGGGGTGAGCCCCATACTACTATGCACTATGTTATTGTATGCCACCTCAGCAAATGGCAGGAGTTCTGTCCAGTTAGAATGCTGATAGTTAACACAGCAATATAGGTATTGTCCCACCATTGTGTTAGCTCATTATGTGGCCCCATTTGTACTCAGATGAAAAGCTGAGCTGAGACTCTGGGGGGACCCTATCAGTTTTATGAATTCACACTAAAACTTTGCCATGAATTGAACCCCATGGTCTGAGATGATGCGTTTGGGCACTCCATGCAGTCGGTAAATATGTTGCAAGAACATCTTGGCCAGCTTCTGGGCTAATGGGAGGCTGGAGCATGCTGTGAAGTGGGCTTGTTTAGAGAACAGATCCACCACTGTCCATATGACTGTGCTCTCCCCACTTTCTGGGAGTTCGATTATAAAGTCCATGGCTATTATTTCTCAAGGTCGGGTCGGGTCGGTCACTTGCTGCAGCAATCCTGGACTCTTCCCTGGCTTCCACTTCATGGCTGTATGCACAACACAGCTTTTCACAGAACTCTGTATGTCCTTTTCAATCCCCGGCCACCAGAATTCTTGTTTAGTCAAGTGCAAAGTCTTTAAGAATCCAAAATGGCCAGCTTGCTTAGCATTGTGATTCCTCTGTAGAACTTGTAGTCATAGGCTGTCAGAGACACACAGTTTGCTCCCCTTCCAGGTCAACTCTTCCCTCAACATTAGTTCTCCTGGGTGGGCTCCAAACCATGCATCATTTTGCAGCTCCTGTTTCATCTGCTGCATGAATGCATCCCCAGGAAGGGTGTGTGTGTAAGGATCCACTTCAATCCCATCTGTTTTAACATGGGTAAAAGAATGGATAATGCTGAGAAATAAAAGGTTGTTATATTTAGAGGGGCATGATTTACAATTGGGATGGCATGCTTTCCTATGGTATGGAAAAAACAGAGCTCATAAGTATTTTCAAAATCACTATAAAAGAAATGCCTTGTTAATTGTATGGGAAAAATTAAAGCTAAAATATATTTTAAAATTCCAGGGTGGCTATCAATGATGGAGGCATTTATACATCCGAACTTGGTAGATTTTGAAATTTAAAATCTAAGCAAGAACTGAAAAATCAGGGGGTCAATCTGTCGTGGTGGGCACATTTACAGATGCAAAATAGATATGAAAAAGATGTGAAAATGTATGGATTTTATAAAGATCAAACTGTATTTGATAAGATTTTGCTAACCTCACATGAGAAATTAATTAAGAAAATGTATAATTTTTTGTTAATTTTGGAAATGGAAAGTGAACAAGTTAAAGAAACAATGATAAGATGGGTGAAAAATTCTGGCTACAATATAGAACTAGAAAAATGGCAAAAGCTATGGGAGAGAAATTATAAATTAACAATGTCAACTTCATATAAAGAAAACTTATATAAAATGTTTTATAGATGGCACTTGCCACCAGCAAGATTAAAAATATGTCAGAGAGATGTTGGAAATGTAAGCGTAATTCAGACACATACTATCACATCTGGTGGACATGTGGTAAAGCAAAGGCTTATTGGAAAAGGATACATGCGTGGTTAGAAAAAATATTAGTTGAACATGTTGATTTTAAACCTGAACTTTTCTTATTAGGTATAATGCCTGAAAAGATTAATAAGCAAAGTCTATATTTGATTTTACATGTCACCACAGCAGTGAGAATAATCTTTGCACAATATTGGAAGAATGAAGGACTACCATCAGAGAAAGAGAAAAATATTGGAATGCGCAGAGATGGACAGATTAACTATGAGATTGAAAGATAAAGAAGACACAGATTACTACCAAACTTGGGACTTATTTTATTGTTGGTTAGAGGAAAGAACGAAGGATTAGGAATCGAGTATGTATTAGCTAGCTGACACCAGATACCTCGTTGGTTGAAAAATTAACATATGTATGTAAAAGAAAATCAATAAAATCTTTATAAAAGAAAGAAAGCAGAACTCTTGGAGATAGTTTCCTCCAACAGGAACTTTTATTAAAAGTAGTTGATAGTAGGCATAATAGACAGGATCTGAGAGATTTCTTTACAGATCAATACTTTAAAGTGTCCCCAAGCAAACCCCACCCCACAGTTCATCTGGACAGTTCAGACCAGCCAATCCCCAGGTGTTAAATCCATCATGGGAAAGGGGAGATAACATCGGTCCGGCTCTGGTCATAGCATGATGTTCAAGCAGCTCTTCGCACCTCCTTTTGAGACCGGAGAAATAAGCCAGGCTCCGGAGGTTGTATTTCTTTCTCCCCCCCTTTTCCTAGCTGACAGGTTATGGAGAAGAAAGTTCAGAGAGAGATATAGTGTAGGAAGCAAATTGTTACATTGTAGCAGGCAGCGGACACAGAGGCAATAAACAAAGCAAAAGGTTACATTGTAGCAAATAGAGGAAGCGAAAGCAATACTCCTGCAGGCATATCCCCCCTCCCTCTTGGGAATATGACAGAACTCAGGGAAAAGTGAGATTTGTTTTTAGATCAGAGGAGATAGATAGAAATGAAATAGAAATGGGTTCTGACATCCTGCCCCCCTTAAAAATAGGAGAGATCCACCTGTAGAGAAAACAAAACAGGTATAGAGGTTAGCCTGGTTTGTTGGGATATTCTGTATGAAACCTCTTTAGCAGTTTAGGTGCTCTGATATGATGTTTATGGACCCACTCGTTTTGTGAGGAGGGAAGGTGTTTCCATACTACTAGGTATTGAGTTGGCCCATGATACTTCCTAGAATCTAGGATTTCTTTTATCTCGAAGTGTTGTTCTCCTTCAACCATGATTGGAGGTGGTGGTGAGGGATTTTTGGCCGTAAGGATGACTGTTGTTCTCATTTCAGCAAGCTGCAGTGAAAAATTGGATGTATTTGACTGAGGTTTTTGGGTAGTTCTAATTCTATTTTTTTTATTATAAAATTTTATTAATTTTTGTAATTAAACAACAAATACCAATATGATGCATTTACTTACACAAGCAAAAAAGATAATCCTACTCAATACATTTTCGGAGACGCTCCACCCTCATTCACTTTCCTCTTCCTTCCTCCCCCTAAACCCACAACCTCTCCTCCTTCCTTCTTTCCACCTCCCTACATCCCATCTCCCTTCTTAACCACCTCATCGAGTGCAGTTTGGGGTACCAGCCGAGCATCTCCTCTTTTTAATACAATTCCATTATTTACCTATAATATATAAATACATCAATTTTTATAATTTCTATCCCCTAATCCCCTTCTCCCCTCCCCCCCGGACTTCCCAGAACTGAGTACAGGAATAATCACATAATAATCCAAGTTTAACCCAAACAACCCATTCATAATATAAACAAGTATAAACTTACTGTAACTCTAATATACAATAATCAACTTAACTATAAACTATATATATAAATTATATATAAAAATATTTATAAATAACAATAGTTAATCAAAGGCTATATGATAATTGTTCATTTCATATTTTCTCTGAATATAATCTATCCATCTTCTCCATACCAAAATAAATTTCTCTTGAGATTGATCCTTCAGGTATGCGGATATTTTTGCCATTTCTGCAAAATATGAAACTTTCTGTCTCCAATCATCCATAGTCGGTAATATCTCCTTTTTCCAATTTTGAGCAATCAATGTCCTTGCACGACAATATGTCATGTTGTAGTTCAAGTAAAGAAAACTTAGGTTTAATAGGTACTACGGGTTATTTTTATTAACGCCACTAAATTTTATCTTTTTCTTAAAAATCTGTTGAAGGTTCCACCAAATCTTAATCCAAAAGGCTTTAACATCCCTACATGTCCACCAGATATGATAATAAGTTGCATCCAAATTACCACATTTCCAACATTTTGGCTGCAAGTTCGGGTACATGCAAGACAATTTTTGGGGATCCAAATGCCATCTATAAAACATTTTATAAAAATTTTCCCTTAAATTCTGTGCTTGAGTGAACTTGACATTTCTTACCCAAATTGTTTCCCATGTTTCTAACATAATTGGTTCTTGAGTATTTTGAGCCCATTTAATCATACAATCTTTAACTAATTCTGTTTCCGAATCAAACTCTATCAAGACACTATATATTCTCCTAATATGAGCTCTACTTTGATCTTTAATCTGTCTTATCAAGTTCACATCTTCCAATGTTAAACCTAACTTTTGATCTATACGCCATCTCTCGACCAACTGGCAATATAAGAACCAGGACTGGAGAATATTATCTTGTCTCAGTTCATCCAATAATTTAATTTGCCAGTCCTGTCCCCTTAAGATAAGTAAGTCCTTATAAACAATTCCCTCTAGTTTAACTCCCTTTGTAATTCCTTGTATTGCATGTTCCGGAATAGCCCACATTGGGATTTTAAAACTTAACTTATAATAATACTTTTTCCAAACTCTCAAAAGTGCAGTTCTTAAAATATGAGACCTAAAAACATGATCAACTTTCTTATCAAAAAATAAATAAGCATGCCATCCATAAAATAAATCCCAACCTTCAAGAATCAATATATCTCTATTAGTTAAGTTAATCCAATCACTAATCCAAGTTAAAGCCACCGCATCATAATATAATTTTAAATTTGGGGCTTTAAGTCCCCCTCTTTCCCGTGCATCTTGCAAAATTTTAAATTTAACCCTCGGTTTTTTTCCTTGCCAAATAAACCTATTGACACCTCTTTGCCACTCCTCCAAATTTAAATCCTTTTTTAAAATAGGTATCATCTGGAACAAAAAAAGAAACTTAGGAAGAACATTCATTTTAACCACTGATATTCTCCCCAATAATGATAACTGTAACTTTTTCCACTCATTTAAATCCTTTTGAACTTTTATCCATAACTTATCATAATTATTTTTATACAATTTAACATTAGAGGCAGTAATATAAACACCCAGGTATTTCACCTTTTTCACTATTTCAAAACCAGTTAGGTTACTTAAAGTCTCTTTATCTTTCAAAAGCATATTTTTAGATAATATTTTAGTCTTATTATTATTTACTTTAAATCCCAAAACTTTCCCATACTGTATCAGAATCTGTATCAAATGTCTTGTTGAATCGATCGGTTGCGATAAGGTAAAAACCAAATCATCAGCAAAAGCTCTAAGCTTATAGTCATCCTTGCCCAAAGTTATTCCTTTTATGATCGATGATTCACGAACCTGAATTAGTAAAATCTCCAAAGTCAATATAAACAATAAAGGTGATAATGGGCATCCTTGCCTCGTACCTTTCTCAATTTTAATTAAGTTTGGTCAATCCTCCATTTACTACCACTTGCGCTGATTGTTGTTGATAGATAGCCTTTAACGCTGATAAGAATCTGTCCCCAAAATTCATTTTGTCTACCATTCGTAATCAAAATTGCCAATCCAACTTGTCAAAGGCCTTTTCAGCATCCAGGAAGATAAGAGCCGCTGGGATTTGATTATTTTTGTCCAAATATTCCAACAAATTTACAATTTGTCTGACATTATTCTTCATATATCTACCATTTATAAATCCAGACTGATCCACATGAATATTCCGTTTCAATACTTGCATTAATCTATTATCTAAGATTTTTGCAAAAATCTTATAATCCATATTCAATAAAGATATTGGCCTATAATTTTTAGGCTGAGTCAAATCTTGATCTTCCTTTAGTATAAGTGAGATAAATGCACACCTCCATGATGGTGGTACTTCTTCTCCTAACAAAATGCTGTTAAAAAGACATCTCAAGGGTTCTAACATTTCTTCAGACAACATTTTATAATAAATTGCCGTTAACCCATCTGTACCAGGGGCTTTACCAACCTTCAATTGTTTAATTACCTCTAAGTAGTTCTAATTCTATTGTTACTGGGTTTATGATTCTTTTAATTGGAAAAGGTCCTATATATTTTGGGCCAAGCTTTTTACAGGGCTGTAGGGATTTTAGGTATTTTGTAGACAAATATACCATTTCTCCTACAGTGAATGGTATGGGTTCGACTCATTTTTTATCTGCTTGTGCTTTGTATGCTTGCCTAGCTTTGTCTAAGGCTTTCCTAACCACTGGCCAGGTGTTTTGTAATTGTGCTATCCATTCTTTCAGTGATGGAATTGCCGGTTCATTTGGGATTAGTTCTGGCATAGGGCTGAAACTTTGACTGGTGGCTACTTGAAAGGGAGTGTAGCCTGTGCTGGAGTGGACTGTGTTATTGTAAGCAACTTCTGTGAAAGGGAGTAGGTACATCCAATCCGTTTGCTGGAAATTAATAAAGCACCTTAAGTATTGCTCAAGTACTGAATTAGAACGTTCTGTCTGTCCATTGCATTGAGGATGATGACTAGATGACAGTCCCTGAGTGGTTCCTAAGAGGGATAAAAATTCCTTCCAAAATTCTGATGTAAATTGCACTCCCCTATCAGATATGATGCGTTGGGGTGCCCCATGCAGTCTGTAGATGTGCTGCACGAATAGTTTCATTAAGGTTTTTGCATTGGGAATCTTTTGGCAAGGGATAAAATGCACTTGTTTGGAAAACAGGTCCATAACCACCCAGATGACAGTGTTTCCATTGCTTTCTGGTAATTCCACTATAAAATCCATGGATATTTCTTTCCAGGGGGCTGAGGGATTCGCCACTGTTTGTAATAGTCCAGGCGATTTCCCTTGCAACCTCTTAGCAGCTGCACAAGTTGGGCAGCTGGCCACGGAACCTTCTATGTCCTTTTTCATGGATGGCCACCAAAATTACCCTTTAATTAAATGTAATGTTTTTACAAATCCAAAATGTCCTGCTGATTTTGTGTCATGGCATAACTGCATGAAAGTGCCCCTCTGGGTGGTTGGTATATATAACCTTTCCTCCACCCATGGCAGTCCGTCGTTGATTGTGCACACATGTCTATTTTTCTGGAACCATTCATCTGTTTCCAAAGTTTTCTGGAATTCAATTCCGGTTCGGCTACCCAGCTGCGGCTTTATTTTAGCTTGGGCTCTGGTGGTTACTGGCGCTGCCAGTTGTGGTTCAGGCATGAGTGGTTTAGAACTGGTGGCTCGCGTGCTGTTATATTGGGGCATGTGAGACAGTGCATCTGGCAGGAAGTATTTGAGTGTAAAATGGAATTGGTGAAAATGCTGGGACCAGCGGGCTTGCTTGGGAATGAGCTTCCTAGGTGTTTTTAAGGCTTCCAGGTTTTGGGGTCTGTCCAGACCTGAAAAGGGATTTTATTCCCCTCAAGAAAATGGCGTCACATAAGTAATGACCATCTCACAGCGTATGCCTCTATTTCCCACACGGCCCAGCGCTGTTCCATTTCGGTGAGTTTCCTGGATGTGTATGTGCATGGTTGCAATACCCCTTTGTCGTTTTCTTGTAATAGTACAGCCCCCACTGGCACATCGCTTGTGTCCGCCTGTATTGCAAAAGGTTTATTTGTGTGTGGGTGCATCAGTATGGGTTTGGTGGAAAAAAGTCTCTTTAACCTCTCGAACACCCCTTAGAATTCCATTGTCCATTTTAGTGGCTGGCTGGGTTTCCCTTCATTTTTAGTAAGTTTGTGAGGGGCAGGACTATTTGGGCGAATGAAGGGATGAACTGGTGGTAAAAGTTTGCAAAACCCAGGAAACTTTGCAACTGCTTCCTTGTGCAAGGTGGTGCCCATTCTAGTACTGCCCTGACCTTCTCGGGGTCCATTTCAATACCTTGTGGGGATATGTGATAACCCAGGTAGTCTATTTTTTCCTGGTGGAATTCGCATTTCGATAATTTGGCATATAGGTGGGCAGCTCGCAGTTTCTTTAAAACTGCTCTGACTAGGTTGACATGCTCCTCTTTGGATTTGGTGAAGATAAGGATGTCGTCTAGATAAACCAGGACCCCCTTAAATAAGTGCTCCCTTAGTACCTCGTTGATTAATTGCATAAATACTGCAGGGCCCCCTTGTGGTCCAAATGGCAAAACTTTGAATTGGTAGCATCCCATTGGGCAATTAAATGCAGTTTTCCATTCATCCCTTCCTTAATCCTAACACGGTAATATGCTTCCCTTAGATCTAGTTTAGTGAAAATTCTTCCTTTCGATAGATGTGATAACATGTCCTTCATGAGGGGTAGGGGGTTACCTTCACTGATTGCATTCAGGGCGCGGTAATCCATGTACAAGCACAAAGTGCCATCCTTCTTCTTTCTAAAGAGGACTGGGGCGGCTACCTTAGGCTTGGCAGGTTCGATAAACCCTCTTTCTAGGTTTTTATTTATGAATCTTTCCATTTCCTCCTTCTCTTTAGGGCTCATAGAGTATAGTTTGGGCTTTGGGAGTTTTGCCCCGGGCTTGAATTCTATGGCGCAATCCGTGGATCAGTGAGGGGGAAGCTCATCTGCCCACTCCTCATTGAAAACTTCAGCAAGGTCTAGGTATTCCTCCAGTATTTCGGATAGCCCCTTTTCCTCTCCCACTGATGCTTTCTCCACTCCTGGGTTTGGTAGGGCTCCTTGTGGGTTTAAATTCACACAATCCCCCTTCAGGAAATTGAGTTCTGCCATCCTCCAATTTACCCAGAGGTTCCATTTCTTTAGCCACGTCAGCCCTAGGATCACTGGGCATTCCATGCCTGGAGTCACTACAAACGTTATGTCTTCCTCGTGGTTCCTTGGGGATAGGTAGACTGGTAAAGTGGCTAGGGTAGCTGGCACCCCCCCTGCTATGGACTCATCTAACTGGCCAAATGAGATTGGTTGTTTCAGCCTCCTCACTGGGATGCCCAAGTTCCCCACTAGCGTTGGGTTAATGAGGCAGCGGGTGCAGCCAGAGTCTATTAAAGCTTTCACTTTGACAGCTTCAGGCATGGGGGGGGCTAATATAGTCACTGTGTTGAGGATGGGTGTGATGCGAGCTGTCATCTGAGGTGTCCACTGGCCCTGTTGTGTAGGCCCGAGTTCCCTCCCCACACTTGGCAGGGGGTGGGGACTCCACAGCCTCTGTTGCCCTCATGGCGGGTTCTCTTGACTTGGCTGGGGACTTCCCTGATTTCCTGGCTTGTGATCGGTCTGGGTTGCACTGAGGGGCTTTCGAGGGGCACTCTATGGTGAAATGCCCCTATCTTCCGCATTTGAAACAGCCCATTGACTTCTTGGCCATAGTGGTGTTTTTGCTTGCTCGCGCGTTGGCTCAGGAGGCGAGGGCCCCATGGTTTTCCTTGGCAGTGCCTCTTCAGTAGGTCGATATCTGCTTCCTTCACCAGGACGTACCATTCATCGAGTTGGCATGGGTCCCCTTGAGGTAGGCTAGCATCATACAGGTCGTAGTTTAGGCCGTCTTTGAAATGGCTAAGGAGGATGTCTTCCAGCCAGTTCAGTTGTTGGCGATGGCCCAGAATTCTTGTGTATATTTGGCTACCAGGCATCTGCCCTGCCTCACCATTTTGATTCTCTCGTGGGCCTTTCAATCAGCCAGGAGGTCCTCGAATCGCCTTCTTGTCACTGGGGATGTCCCATCTGTATTCTTCCGTGTAGCTAAGGACTTAGGTTAGGAAGAACCCCAAGCGTGGCGGCTCCCCCCTGAATTTCACGTCCAGTGGCGGGAATCTTTGGATGGATCGGTGCCTTTGCTGCCGATGGTATTGTCTCCCATCCTGATCGCCATCTGCGGGTCAGCGAGGAGTGGGGGCTGCCGAAATGGTAGCTGCTGTCTCCGTGGATGTCCCCAGGGCTACAGTTTCCAATTCCCCCTCAGTGTCTCTCTGGTTGTAGCCCAAGGTGTTGGTGCGGCCCCGGGATTCAGGGTGCTCCTCCACGAGAGAGCCAAGGGTTCTTTTCATCAGGTCAATAGCTTTCTCTAGGATCCAGTTCGAGTGCTGTGCATGACCTTCTTTCTCTTTGCTAAGGTGCAGGGATTTCTCCAACTCTTGCTTCCATCCAGGTTGGTGGCTGCCCTGCCTCAGGGTCATTTTCCCCGATACTTTTTCCCACTCATCTTTCTTGCCAATGCCCATCGACCAGCGAGGTTTGTGGTTGCGTGTTTCTACCACTTCTTCTTCTGAGGAGTATGACGTCTTGGATCCCGACAACTGGCAGGGTCCCTGCCGGAGGGAGGGCTCCCCTTTCACGGTGAGTTCTTCATTCCCTGCCCCATCATCCGACATTGTAGTTTTGCAAAGTCCCCCGGTAAGGGTCTTCCTTCCAGATTGACTATTATTGCAGATCCTGTTTAATGTAAGGAGCCACTTCAATCCCACATCTTAAGAAAGAACTCTTGGAGACAGTTTCCTCCAACAGGAACTTTTATTAAAAGTAGTTGATAGTAGGCATAATAGACAGGATCTGAGGGATTCCTTTACAGATCAATACTTTAAAGTGTCCCCAAGCAAACCCCACCTCACAGTTCATCCGGACAGTTCAGACCAGCCAATCCCCAGGTGTTAAGTCCATCGTGGGAAAGGGGAGATAACATCGGTCCGGCTCCGGTCATAGCATGATGTTCAAGCAGCTCTTCGCACCTCCTTTTGAGACCGGAGAAATAAGCCAGGCTCCGGAGGTTGTATTTCTTTCTCCCCCCCCCCTTTTCCTAGCTGACAGGTTATGGAGAAGAAAGTTCAGAGAGAGATACAGTGTAGGAAGCAAATTGTTACATTGTAGCAGGCAGCGGACACAGAGGCAATAAACAAAGCAAAAGGTTACATTGTAGCAAATAGAGGAAGCGAAAGCAATACCCCCGCAGGCATATCCCCCCTCCCCCTTGGGAGTATGGCCGGTACCCAGGGAAAAGTGAGATTTGTTTTTAGATCAGAGGAGATAGATAAAAATGAAATAGAAATGGGTTCTGACAGGGGGTCTTCTTTTCTTGTTGTCGGGTGGTCCTCTTTGCCACCAACTGCCTCATGGGGATAATAGGATTCATCACTTCCTCTTGGTAACATTGGTATTGAGGCAAATATGACAGTGTGTCAGCCAGAAAGTCACCCCCCCCGGGATGTACTTCAAAGTGAAATCAAATCAATTGAAGTATTGGGCCCACCAAAATTGCTTTGGGGAGAGTTTGTGTGGGGCCCTTAGTGCCTCAAAGTTTTTGTGATCAGTCCAAACTTCGAAGGGGACCTTACTCCCTTCCAAGAGGGCTCACTGCATCAAGAGAGCTCACTGCACAGTGAAGCCTTTCTTCTCCCATACTGCCCATCGCCTTTCAGTTTTGTTTAGCTTTTGAGAAGTGTAAGCACACAGCTGCAGAGGTCCCTCTCTGTTCTTTTGAAGTAGTACTGCCCCACCATGACATCACTGCCATCTGTTTGAATTACAAATGGCTCCTCAGGGTTAGGATGCTTTAGGACAGGCTGAGCAGTGAACAGTCTCTTAATCAAATCAAATCAAATCAAATCAAATCAAATCAACCTTTATTGTCAAAATACAACATGTACTTTGAGATTGGCTAAGAGATTGGCTAAGCTTCCCTTCGTGCACCCCCCCGACACAATTCACAGTGACAACAACACACAATCTTATTACATCACATGAACTTATTGCACAACGCGCCGGCCCCGCAACATGGAGTTATTTCCCATTCAGGAGTCTGACAGCCCATGGGTAGAAACTGTTCTTCAGCCTGTTGGTGTGGCTGGCTATGCTTCTATATCTCCTGCCCGATAGTAGGAGAGTAAACAAGTACTGACCAGGGTGTGAGTCATCCCTGAGGATTTTCCTCACTCTTCTAAGGCAGCGGGCCCTAAGTTTTTCAAATGCTGTTTGGCATTCCATTGTCCAATTCAATGGTTGGCTGGGTCAGGGTCTCCCTCCTTCTGGGCCCATTTTCAAAAGCTTCATGTTCAGCAAGGCTAGTTTTGTGAAAGATAGGATAAACTGGCAGTAGAAATTTGCAAACCCTAGAAAGCTTTGCAACTGCTTACAGGTTCAGGGAGCTTGCCATTCCAGGATGGACTTCACTTTTCCCAGGTCCATCTCCATTCCCTTGCAAGACACCCTATAGCCAGATCAGAGGTCCCCAACCTTTTTGGGCACCAGGGACTGATTCCATGGAGAGAGGTTTTTCCATGGACCAGAGGGTGCATGTTTTGTGTGCTGCCTGCATCCTGCAGATGGGGCTTTACTTGTTTGTGCAGACCGGTTGCTGGCATGCCGTGCCCTGGTACTGGTCTATGGACTGGGGGTTGGGGATGCCTGGCCTAGATAGTCCAAACTGGTGTTGTGAAACTTGCATTTTGACAACTTAGCATATAGCTTAGCATCCAAAAGTTTTCTGAACACCTGCTGCACTGACTTCCCATGCTCTTCCATCATCTCAGAATAGATGAGGATGTGTTCTAAATACACAAGGCCCCCTCTGTATAGGTGCTCATGCAGCACCTCGTTAATCAATTGCATAAACACATCAGAGGTTCCCTGTAGTCCAAAAGGCATCACCTTAAACTGTTAGCAACCTAGTGGGCAGTTAAATGCTGCCTTCCACTCGTCATCTTCCTTGATCCTCACCCGATAGTATGCTTCACTCAAATCCACCTTGGTGAAGATTTTCCCTTTCACCAAGTAGCTTAGCATGTCCTTCATAAGGGGGAGAGGTACAGTTGCAAGAAAAAGTATGTGAACCCCTTGGGATAACGCGGAGTTTTGCATGAATTGGTCATAAAATGTGCTCTGAACGTCATCTAAGTCACAACAATAGAAAAACACAGTCTGCTGAAAATAATAATACACAAACATTACATGTTGCCATGGTTTAATTGAACATAACATGTAAACATTCACAGAGCAGGGAGG